>NW_027397138.1:2905144-2910648 GCF_003265705.2 Callorhinus ursinus
TCTGGTCCCAGGAATTCAGCTAGATAGGGGTCAAACCATTCTGAACACCTACGAACTCAACAGGAGATCAAAGAAAAGAACAGCAGCAACTCTGAACAGAAAAGCGACCACTTTCTGGAAGGTAGGACATGCAGAGAAGTGAATCCAAGGCGATATTCGGGAGGATAGACGGCGGGGGAGGGGCGCTCCATCGGCCGCTACCGGCAAGTGATAGAGCCACAGAGCACAAAATCGGAACTTTTAAAGAAGTCAGCTACGCTGAGGGATGTCGCTCCAGTGGCTAAGTGGGGGGTGGAACCCTCGTGGGACAGTGTGGTCTCAGGACCCTCGGGGTCACAGAAAGACCAGGGGTGCCTGAGTGCGGCAGAGCTCCCGGGTATCAGAGCAGGGAAGCCGGCTACAGAGATGGAGCCGAGGCGCGGGCTCTCAGCTCGGGGTTGCCATAAACTGTGATCCGTGGCCCAGTCGGGCCACTGCTCCTCCAGCAGGGACCCAACAAGTGGCAGATCTGGGGAGACTCCCCTTCCTCCCCTGGGAGGAGCGGCGCGGGAACACACCGCAGGGATCTGCTGGGTTTGGAGACTCCACACGGGGTCGGGTGCCAGACATAGAAACTCTCGATCACAGGCCAGGTGAGCAGGGAGTGCGGCCGGAGACCAGGGAGATGGGAGTGACTGACTTCTTTTCTCTGGGGGCGCAATGAGGAGAGGGGCCCCGAGTTCTTGGCTTCTCTGGGGCGGAGATTCTGAGGCCGCCATTTTCACCCTCATCCTCCAAAGCTGTACGGAAACCTTGCAGGGAACAAAAGGTCCCGAGAGCAAACCCAAGCAGATTACTCAGCCTGGACCGACAAGAGCGGAGCAATTCCATCTCTGGCAAAGGCATTTGGGAACCACGGCAACAGGCCCTCCCCCAGAAGATCAGCAAGAACAGCCAGCCAAGACCAAGTTTACCCATCAATGAGAATGGCAGAACTCCAGCGCTAGGGGAATGCTGCATATAGAATTCATGGCTTTTTTCCCCCGACTCTTTAGTCTTTCAAAATTAATTTTTTTTTAAATTTTTCTTTTTCCCTTTTTCATCCAACATCTTGTCAATCCCCTTTTTAAAAAAATCTTTCTTATTTTTCATTTTTAGACTCATATTCTATCCCTTCATTGTAGTTAACCTTATTTTTGGTATATATATATATATACATATTGTTCTCTCTTTAAAATTTTGGGATACAGTTTCTTCTAACAGACCAAAATATACCCTAAATCTCTAGTGTATGGCTTTGTTCTAGTCTCCTGCCTGATCACATTCTCTCCCTTTATTTTTTTAAATTTCTTTCTTTTTCAACCAACTTCTTATCAATTCTTTTTATAAAATCTTTTATAATGTTCTTCTACAGTCATATTCTATCCCTTCATTGTATTTACCTTATTTTTGTACATATATTTTTTTTCTTTAAAATTTTGTTAGGCAGTTTCTTCTAACAAACGAAAATACGCCCAAAATCTAATGTGTGGCACTGATCTATTCATCAGGCTGATCATATTTGATCATATTCTTTTTTTTTTTTTTTTTCCCCCCCCGTTTCAGGTCTCTTCTGATTTCTTTAGTGTATATTTTCCTGGAGTCATTGTTACCCTGTTAGCATTTAGTTCTCTCATTCATCTGTCTCCTATGGAAAAAATGACAAATGGAAAAACTCATCTCAAAAAAAAAAAAAAAATAAGAGGCAGTACCAACTGCCAGGGACCTAATCAATATGGACATTAGTAAGATGTTGGAACTAGAGTTCAGAATGATGATTACAAAGATACTAGCTGGGCTTGAAAAAAGCATGGAAGATACTAGAGAAACCCATTCTGGAGAAATAAGAGAACTAAAATCTAAACAAGTCGAAATTAGAAAGGCTATTAATGAGGTGCAATAAAAAATGGAGGCTATAACTGCTAGGATAAATGAGGGAGAAGAGAGAATTAGTGATATAGAAGATCAAATGATGGAGAATAAACAAGCTGAGAAAAAGAGAGATAAACAACTACTGGATCACGAGGGCAGAATTCGAGAGATAGTGATACCATAAGATGAAACAACATTAGAATAATTGGGATCCCAGAAGAAGTAGAAAGAGAGAGAGGGGCAGAAGGTATATTGGAGCAAATCATAGCAGAGAACTTCCCTAATGTGGGGAAGGAAACAGGCATCAAAATCCAGGAGGCACAGAGAACCCCCCTCAAAATCAATAAAAATAGGTCAACATCCTGACATCTAATAGTAAAACTTACAAGTCTCAAAACAAAGAGAAAATCCTGAAAGCAGCTCGGGACAAGAGGTCTGTAACCTACAATGGTAGAAACATTAGATTGGCAACAGACTTATCCACAGAGACCTGGCAGGCCAGAAAGGACTGGCATGATATCTTCAGAGCACTAAATGAGAAAAATATGCAGCCAAGAATACTATATCCAGCTAGGCTGTCATTGAAAATAGAAGGAGAGATCAAAGCTTCCAGGACAAACAAAAACTAAAAGAATTTGCAAACACAAAATGAGCCCTACAAGAAATATTGAAAGAGGTCCTCTAAGCAAAGAGAGAGCCTAAAAGCAGCATAGACCAGAAAGGAACAGAGACACCATACAGTAACAATCACCTTACAGGCAATACAATGGCACTAAATTTCTATCTATCAATAGTTACCCTGAACGTAAATGAGCTAAATACCCCAATCAAAAGACACAGGCTATCAGATTGGATAAAAAAACAAGACCCATCGATATGCTGTCTGCAAGAGACTCATTTTAGACGCAAAGACACCTCCACATTGAAAGTGAGGAGGTGGAAAACCATTTATCATGCTAATGGACACCAAAAGAAAGCTGGGGTGGCAATCCTTATATCAGACAAATTAGATTTTAAATCAAAGACTATAATAAGAGATAAGGAAGGACACTATACCATACTTGAAGGGTCTATCCAACAAGAAGATCTAACAATTGTAAATATATGCCCCTAACATGGGAGCAGCCAATTCTATAAGGCAATTAATAACAAAAGCAAAGAAACACATTGACAACAATACAATAATAGTGGGGGACTTTAACACCCCCTCACTGAAATGGACAGATCATCTAAGCAAAAGATCAACAAGGAAATAAAGACTTCAAATGACACACTGGACCAAATGGACTTCACAGACATATTCAGAACATTCCATCCCAAAGCAACGGAACACATTCTTCTCTAGTGCCCAGAGAACATTCTCCAGAATAGATCACATCCTAGGTCACAAATCAGGTCTCAACCGATACCAAAAAATTGGGATTGTTCCCTGCATATTTTCAGACCACAATGCTTTGAAACTAGAACTCAATCACAAGAGGAAAGTCAGAAAGAACTCAAATATATGGAGGCTAAAGAGCATCCTACTAAAGAATGAATGGGTCGACCAGGAAATTAAAGAAGAATTAAAAAAATTCATGGGAACGAATGAAAATAAAAACACAACTGTTCAAAATCTTTGGGATGCAGCAAAGGCAGTCCTAAGAGGAAAGTATAGAGCAATACAAGCCTTTCTCAAGAAACAAGAAAGGTCTCAAATACACAACCTAACTCTACACCTAAAGGAGCTAGAGAAAAAACAGCAAATAAAGCCTAAACCCAGCAGGAGAAGAGAAATAATAAAGATCAGAGCAGAAATCAATGAAATAGAAACCAAAAGAACAGAAGAACAGATCAACGAAACTAGGAGCTGGTTCTTCGAAAGAATTAACAAGATTGATAAACCCCTGGCCAGACTTATCCAAAAGAAAAGAGAAATGACCCAAATCAACAAAATCATGAATGAAAGAGGAGAGATCACAACCAACACCAAAGACATACAAACAATTATAAGAACATATTATGAGCAACTCTATGCCAGCAAATTAGATAACCTGGAAGAAATGGATGCATTCCTAGACATGTATCAACTACCAAAAGTGAACCAGGAAGAAATAGAAAACGTGAACAGACCTATAACCACTAAGGAAATTGAAGCAGTCATCAAAAATCTCCCAAATCAAGAACCCAGGGCCAGATGGCTTCCCAGGGGAATTCTACCAAACATTTTAAGAAGAATTAATACCTATTCTTCTGAAACAGTTCCAAAAAATAGAAATGGAAGGAAACCTTCCAAACTCGTTTTATGAGGCCAGCATTACCTTGTTCCCCAAATCAGACAAAGACCCCATCAAAAAGGAGAATTACAGACCAATATCCCTGACAAACATGGATGCAAAAATTCACACAAAATCCTAGCCAATAGGCTCCAACAGTACATTAAAAGGATTATTCACCAAGACCAAGTGGAATTTATCCCTGGGCTGCAAGTTTGGTTCAACATCCACAAATCAATCAATGTGATACAATACATTAATAAAAGAAAGAACAAGAACCATATGATCCTCTCAATAGATGCAGAAAAAGCATTTGACAAAGTACAGCATCCTTTCTTGATCAAAACTCTTCAGAGTATAGGGATAGAGGATACATATACCTCAATATTATAAAAACCATCTATGAAAAGCCCTTCATTCATTCTCAATGGGGAAAAACTGAGAGCTTTCCCCCTAAGGTCAGGAATGCGGCAGGAATGTCCACCATCACCACTGCTATTCAACATGGTATTAGAAGTCCTAGCCACAGCAATCAGACAACAAAAAGAAATCAAAGGCATCCAAATCGGCAAAGAAGTCAAACGCTCACTCTTTGCAGATGATACGATACTTTAGGTGGAAAACCCAAAAAGCTCCACCTTAAAACTGCTAGAACTCATACAGGAATTCAGTCAAGTGGCAGGATATAAAAGCAATGCACAGAAATCAGTGGCATTCCTATACACCAACAACAAGACAGAAGAGAGAGAAATTAAGGAGTCGATCCCATTTACAATTGCACCCAAAACCATAAGATACCTAGGAATAAATCTAACCAAATAGGCAAAGGATCTCTACTCAGAAAACCATAAAATACTCATGAAAGAATTGAGGAAGACACAAAGAAATGGAAAAACGTTCCATGCTCATGGATTGGAAGAACAAATATTGTGAAGATGACAATGCTACCTGGAGCAATCTACACATTCAATGCAATCCCCATCAAAATATCATCCACTTTTTTCAAAGAAATGGAACAAACAATCCTCAAATTTGTATGGAACCAGAAAAGACCCCAAATAGCCAGAGGAATGTTGAAAAAGAAAAGCAAAGCTGGCAGCATCACAGTTCCAGACGTCAAGCTCTATTACAAAGCTGTCATCATCAAAACAGTATGGTACTGGCACAAAAACAGACACATAGATCAGTGGAACAGAATAGAGAGCCCAGAAATGGACCCTCAACTCTATGGCCAACTCATCTTCGACAAAGCAGGAAAGAATGTCCAATGGAATAAAGACAGTCTCTTCAACAAATGGTGTTGGGAAAATTGGACAGCCACATGTAGAAGAATGAAACTGGACCATTTCCTTACACCAC
>NW_027397138.1:2915648-2933009 GCF_003265705.2 Callorhinus ursinus
GAAAAAGAACCAAAGAAGGGCAGTTCAAGCGACCAAAGGGTGGGTGGAAGGTGCTGCAGTATGAATACTGTACGAATATTTTGACTCTGGTCTGAAAAGATAAAAGAATGTTATCGAAACTACATGGAATAATTGAAGTCCCTTCAAGTTTGAAAGTAAGCATTTTAGGACAAATAAAAGGAAATTCAACTTTGTACTTGTGGAAACTAATCCCTAAATCTGAATAGGTTTATATTGATTCATGGGTAACAGGTCCATAATAAATGAATGGAAACTAGGATGTCTGAATATCAAGGAAGACAGCCATAGTCTCTTACAGTGCCTCTATTGGTCTGTCTCAAACTGAATTGGGTGAGAAAAGGTATGGTCCAATATAAACTTTTTCTTGGTTATCTCTTAAAATCAGTTCCATTTTTGCTATTGGCAAATCTTGCCTTTGTTTATTCCAGTGCCAGTGTTTTTCTGCTTAATGATTTGCTTTGTTGGCATCTGAGTTTATTTACTTGTATGCCATGTGCAGTTTACACCTTCCTTATGTTCTCTTTCCCAGGTAAACTCCAATTATAATACTTGACATCTAGCTAAGAGGGTCCATCTTGTCTCACCTCTATCCTAAGTCAGTATATTCAGCAAACATTTATTTAATGAACCCTTACTGTGGGCAAAAATTGTACTGGGTAATTGGGGAGAAAATTCACTTATCTAATAAATGTCTACTGAGCACAATCTAGTGAATCATTACAGTATGGCCTCATTGTTTTGAGGTGTATCCGTAACTCTTTTACACCATTCATATCTTAATGTAATTATAAAACCCAGAATACTATCAAAGATAATTTTGTGATTATCTGCCATTTAAAAGTATCCAGTATTTCTGTTTGCATCCCATTAATACAAATAATGAAAAAATGTTTTAATCTGTAATAAACTGATTTATTGTGCAGTGACTGTAATATACTAGAGTTATATTAAATTGTTAACTCTACCTCCTCAAACACATATTAGGAAATAATCCCCAAAATAAGTATTTAACTTTGCATTAGATATAAAGGAGACTCTGGGTGCTATAATTAGATTATTTTGAGGCAGACAGAGAGCTGTTATCCCAACTGATTTAGTATGTTCTGTAATTGAGAAAATGTTCACCAGATTATACTTTTTAGTGATTTACATGTACATT
The DNA here is from genome assembly GCF_003265705.2 of Callorhinus ursinus. NCBI lineage: Eukaryota > Metazoa > Chordata > Mammalia > Carnivora > Otariidae > Callorhinus > Callorhinus ursinus. The sequence continues at coordinate 2,916,829 of NW_027397138.1, forward strand.
TTATAGGGGACATGTTCTGTGTATAGTGAATAAATAACTTTTATAGTATCACGAAAATGTTTTGGATTCCTTAGTTCCTTATTAGGATATGAAGTTTATCTATATGTTGACTCTTCCATCACTCACATTTGATTTTTGTCCTATTTCTGCCACACATTTTAAGCTTTTTGTGTAAAGTTATTCATCTAAAAATACAGAAGTGTTTAAGCCTTTATAAAAAAATGTTGAAAATATTGCAGAATACACATAACTATGGGAGATACGAAATGGAGGCATTTTTACCCCTGTTTGATTAAAAAAATTTTTTCAAACCTGCCTAAGATCAACAGCAAATAAGTGGCAGATCCAGGTTAGAGTTCATGGTTTTTTCATTTGGTGGTTCCTTTTTACTGTTTTGTGCCTTTTTTTTTAATCAAATGGGAAATTTTTTATAACAGAAGTAATATAATGGACAATTCACGACAAAGGAAGATTTAATAGACTTAAGAAAAACTTAATACTGGAAAGTATTTTGTTTGTAATCTTTCTGGATGAAAAAGAGGTTAAATAGAAATCAAGATCTCACAGCTATTGCGACTTAGGCTCTCCATCCTGGCTTTCCAAATTTCAATCTCCTTGTATTGCATTTTGGCCATATTCTTGTTTACAAAGTCCCGAGATACTTTGAAAAAGGGAGGCTATGACTTAAGACAGTACAGTGATAGCTGAGGAATAATCTTAACAGCATTTCTACCAGAAGGTCAGAGCTTTTTAGGAGTAAACGTTTTCATTGATAAATGAAGTAAGCAGCCTATTTTCATTCAACTATTGACATCTATAAGATGGAGGTAGTTGCTAGAGAAAAGTTTCCTTCTCTTGGGTTTTTTTCCTCTGCCCCTCTCCTCCAACAGTGTTGGTTATGTTTATTGCATTTGTGTTTCTATGTATCCCTAACAGTTGTTTCACCCTATTGGAAGTCGGGACTCTTTTATTTGGAATAAAAAGCAAGGCATGTAAAAAAAAAAAATCATTTCTATCATTTCAAATATGTGGGGCATCTCAGTAATACCCTCAATTATCTTGACAAACTTGAATTTATCACCGCAGGGATGAACCATTGCCAGTTTTCAATGGTGAAGATAAGGTGTGAGGATTAAAACAAATCAAAACAAGCTGTAGTCCAAATGCCTTGGTCACTAGGAATTGGACTCATTCCCAATATTTGAAGATTCTCTTTCTCATTAGAAAAAAACAAAGTGAAGAAATCATGCATATGTTTAAAAACCACATCAAGATGCTGCAATGAGACATGAAGAATAGTTCAACAGAATGCAATGTAATCAAAGAGCAGATTAGGAATTTATCTGTCACTACCCCTAACTAGACCCAGTCAAACCACCAGGTTTTGATTCCCTTGTGGATTTAAGCGTTTTCAAGGTCCTATACACATTAAATCTCTCCATTAAGTTCTGGGCCCATATTTGACCTGAATATCCAGAATTATCAGATGGAGCCATCAAACACTTGCTGGAATTCTCAATCATCCATAATTTTAGTTTTAATCCTTCAATTTAGTAACAATAAAGAGGCAGGGAAGAAACATACTACATGTAGAAGCTAATGCTTGAATTATTGAGCCAACGCTTAGTGAAAGGTTAGCAGTGAGATCATCCTTCTTCCACTGACATGAAACAATTATTTTTACCATTAATATTATGTTCTTTTATAATTTAAATACTTATCATGTCTCTTTCTATTCACTTAGAATTAATGGTCTAAGACTACACTGAGTAAGCCATTAAGTAGTTTGGGGATAATGAAAATTTGAGAAATGCTGCTGAGAGATTGTTGGTGGAATGAGTGGCTAAGCGAATTGTCTAGGATACACAAAGCCTGAAAATGGCAAAAGAGAGCCCTCAAGGGTTTCTTTCTTGTCATGGCCATAGAAAATTGGGAATAAATATTGAGAACTTCTGTAAAGGAAAGTGTTACAAATCCTAGGATTTATGTTTGATAAATATGGTGATAATTGACTCTTTTAAGACTCTTAAAATACAGTAGTTCCTCTACCCCCACCTATCCATGGAAGATATGTTCCAAGACCCCCAGGGGATGCATGAAAGCATGGAAAGTGCTGAACCCTATATATACTATGTATTTTTTCCTATACATGCATACATATGATGAAGTTCAATTTATAAGTTAGGCACAATAAAAGATTAACAACAATAACTAATGATAAAATGGAACAATATACTGTAATACAAATTATATGAATGTAATTTCTCTCTCTCTTAAAATATCTTATTGTAATGTAGTCACCCTGCTTGTGATGATGTGGGATGGTAACATGCCTTCGTGATAAGATGAAGTGAGGTGAATGATGTAGGCACTGTGATACAGTGTGCGCTACTCTGACCTTCTGACCATGCGTCAAGATCACTTGCTTCCAGGCCATGGTAGATTGCAGGTAACTGAAACACTGGAAAGCGAAACTGTGGACAAGAGGGACAACTATGTAAAGGATGGAAATGATCATATTAGCATAAAATAAATTGCAACATTTGTCATCACCTTTCAATAAAAAATGAGACCCTAACAGGATGACAACAGGTCAGAAACTCTTTAAATCCTAACCTCTTGGCCAAAATTTCAACCCAAACTATTGTAATTTTGCAGTGTTCTGGGCATCTTCTCTCATGATTACTCTAATAGAACTCAGTGAACTTTGGGGGAAAAGAAAGAAATAAAAGAACAACAATTTTTGGTATCCACATATTTTTGTGATCTTGAGGTCTAGAAGTATTGCAGCAGCAAGAAAGAAGAGAGAGATGGCCTAGATACTAAATCTGAAAATGTTGTCATTCTTCAATTCAGTCCATTCTCAAAATTAACTTCATGAAACTACACCTTGATGAGTACAGTTGGCAGAAGAATATTGTTCTCATGGTGCATTAGTCAGGACAAATACTATAGCTGCTGTAACAAGCTACCCCTAATGTCTTAGTGACTTCACATAATAAAAATTTATTTCTTGTCCAAGTCACAGAACGCTGTACATCGGGCCCTCTCCCCCAGGTGGAGATTCCCGGGTCCTGGCTCTTTGCATCTTGTGTCACTATCATACTAAATGCATAACTTCCATGGTCACCCTGGAAGGGAAAGAGAAAGCATGGGCAACTGTGTATTTTTTTTTTTTTAGATTTTATTTATTTATTTGAGAGAGGGAAGGAGAGTGAGTGAGAGAGAGCACAAGCAGGGTGAAGGGCAGAGGGAGAAGCAGACTCCCCTGAGCAAGGAGCGTGATGTGAGACTCAATCCTGGGACTCTGGGATCATGACCTGAGCCAAAGGCAGATGCTTAACCGACTGAGCTACCCAGGCACCCCGCAACTGTGTATTTTTTAAGTTTTATGGCCAGGCCTTTATCACAGCCGCCCACATCCCATTGCCTGGAATCTAATCAATTGGCCCTATGTTACTAATTGCACAAAATGCTCAGAAATCGAGAATTTCTGTATGCCCAAGAAACAGAAATGGGATTGGTAAACATCTAGCAAGTGTTAGCTGGAGATGGTAACTGAAAATACTATTTTATATTAAAAAAAATATTATGCTATAAGATCCAAAAAAAACATGTGAATTTTTAAAATATAGCACAATACCTTCAGGAAATTTTGAGTTTAAAGATTTCAAATTGGGTTAAACTACAGATACCCGAGAAAACACACTCACACTCTGCTGTCCTCACAGGTGTTTTGGTAAAGAAGTTGGGGAAGTCAGTAGCCATGTTATCAGACTGAGCTATCCACACATTGTCATTTACAGCTCGGTGATCAACGTCAGAGAGAATCAGATACACAATCTGCACACTTCGGACAAAATTTCTTCTCACACATTCCTCCTCATTCCCTTAATGGAGATCCTTGACGCCTACAAGAGACCCAAGCAGCTGAGCTGCTGATCTGATTAGCACTGTGCTCAGAACCAGGGGGCCTCAACATGGGAACATAAAAAGAGACAGTGATTGAGGATTAACTGCCGTTATAAAAAGGGTGAGGGCGCCTGGGTGGCGCAGTTCGGTGGGCGGCTGCCTTCAGCTCAGGTCATGATCCTAGGGTCCTGGGATCGAGTCCCACGTCCGGCTCCCTGCTCAGCAGAGAGCCTGCTTCTTCCTCTCCCTCTGCCTGCCACTCTGCCTACTTGTGCTCTCTATCTATCTGTCAAATAAATAAATAAAATCTTAAAAAAAAAAAAGGGTGAAAGGAATCCAGTCTGTTCAGCTGTTAACATTAAACAAGGAGTGGAGATACATCAGCAGTGGGAAGAATATGGAATGATATTTCACTTCGGAAATTTGCATGTACTTTTTCTCTTCCAACCTTAAGAGTCAGAACTGAGCAAACATCATGCATCAAAATGCAGCCACTGAACTAAATTAAAAAGTACGTTCTGAACACAGCAAGGTATCAAAAAGAATTTGAGGGATTGAGGAACAGAAGTAAAGAATGATATTGCTGTACCAACAACTCCTGAATATAGCACCCTATCATTTTTCATTAAAAAGATAAAGTTAGTAATTAAATTCACAAAAGGAGAAATAATTTCCTGAAATGGCAATAGCATTAATATGTAATTATGATTTGATTATAAGGAAATAGTTATCAAAGCTTTGTATTTTTAAGCAAAAAGCATAGCTTAGTACAATATGAGTAAAAGTCTCTGCACATAATAGATAAAAACAAAAAAGCTACCAAACCTTCATAACAGAGTGCAGACCTCACCAAATCAGATTAACCCTAGGTGATTTGCACAGACTTTTCCCCCAGACTGTACGTTGCTTTTTCATCCTTTTAACAGGGTATTTTGCAGAGTAAAGTTTTTATTTTGATGAGGGCTAATTTATAAACTTTTTATTTTATAGATCATGCTTCTGGCCTCAAGTCTAATCACTCCTTGCCTAGACCTAAATCCTAAGGGCTTTCTCCTACCTTTTAAAAAAAGTTTAAAAATAAATAAATAAACAAAAAGTAAAAAAGTTTTCTATTTTTATGTTTTACATTTACATCCATGATCCATTTCGAGTTAACTTTTATTTAAGGTGCAACACTTAGGTTATGATTCATTTTCCCCCCGTGGATGTTTAATTGCTCCGGCACCATTTAATGAAAAGGCTGTCTTCTTTCCTCCACTGATTTGTTTTTGCATCTTTATTAAACATCATTTGGGGTTATCTGTGGGTCTGTTTCTGGGTTCTCTATTCTGTTCCACTAATCTATGCATCTATTCGTCCACCAACACTCACACTGCCCTGATTTTTGTAGCTATGCAATATGTCTTGAAATTTGGTATACTAATTTCTACCACTTTATTTTCTTGTACAAAATTGTTTTAGCTATTTTACTACCTTTACTTTTCTATGCAAATTTTAGAATAATATTGTCTATGTCTACTAAAAATCCTTTAGATTTTTTAGCTCAGTTGTCTGTTCACAATTTCAGAAACAACAAATGTGAGAGGTCATTGTACAATCATTTTATGTTTATGTTGATTATGTTCCCTTATTTCTGGAGGGTTCCAGTTTTACTCTCTGGTTGCCAAGCTGGGCAGCTGTTATTCTCAGAACATAAGCAACCCATCTCTGTGAGAGCACAGAATGGCACCAGCAGAAAGAGATGGAGTTCCTCATTTTTGCTTCCAGTGTCCTCTCACCACCAAGAATTTGCCTCCTTTGGCAGCCTGACTGTAGTGCTGTCTCATCCCTTGGATTTGTATCTTCCTTGCTACTCTATACTCCTACCTTGCCTCTCTACTAGGCTCCATTAACAGACATCCAATGCAGAGAAAAAAAATATTCTAAGAATTATTCCAATTTCTTCTGGTAGCTCCTTTGTCAATGTTATCTGACAGTTGCCACCCAAAGAGCATCATTGTCTGATCTTTCACAGTGAGGCTCAGCAAGACTTACGGTCATTTGACTTCCATGAAATGAGCAGAGCCAGAAGTAATTGAGAATAAAAATTGCTTACAGTTTGGGGCACCTGGGTGGCTCAGTCAGTTAAACATCTGCGTTTGGTTCAGGTCATGCTTCCAGGGTCCCAGGATCAAGCACCACATGGGGCTTGCTGTTCAGTGGGGAGTCTGCTTTTCCTTCTGGCCCTCCCCCTTCTTGTGCTCTCTCTCTCTTGCTCACTCTCTCTCAAATAAATAAATAAAATCTTTTTAAAAAATTGCTTAAAGTTTGTAAAGACACTCAATGTATTCTCTCTTCTTCTGGACTTACATATTTTAAAAATAAATAAATAAACAAAATCCCCATCATTATGTTCAAGTTTGGCCACATGGAGTAATAAGAATGACAGATTTTCTCTTAGATAATTCAAAAGGATAATTATCTATTACATAATATCTCATTGCTCAGCTTTAATAAAATAGGTCTACTGCAGTTAATAAACAATAAAAACAAATAGTTATGGGCACCTAATATGTGTGGGGCCCTTTTTATAGGCAGTATCTTGTTTAAATCTCATAGCCATACAAGGGAGGCAGCATTATTATCCCAATTCACAAAAGAGGAAACTGAGTCCTAAGAAAATTAAGCAAAATACCTCAGGAGACATAGCTAGCAAGTGGCTGAAGCTAGGATGGAGATCCAGGTCTGACCAACATGAAACCCCATGCTTCCAACCAATATAGTACATATTATATTTGATTGCTTCTTTGTGGAAGGAAATGACACTGAACAGTTAAGGATCAAATTAATTATCATCTGACATTATTCAACTTTAATGATAATAGCTCTTGGCATCTTTTAAAAGTCAGACAATGAAGTAGTAACTTCTTTAGGTAATTATGTGAATGCTTCCAGGCTGTTCTACTCTCCTTAAAAATGTCAGGAGACAAAAGAAAGGAGACAAGCTCAAAGTGGAACAGGTCGGATGTAAAAAAGAAATTCCCAATAGTGTAATAGGTATGGAAATATTTTACTGAGAGAGGAAGTGCATAATCTTAAGATGTCCACAAAAGGTTTAAAGATTTCAGCCCAGAGCAAGAGGAATTGAGTTAATTACTTCTAAAAATCTTAAAGGGCTTTCATTATTAAGGACATTCTTAACCAAAGTTCAAATCCTTGGAAACATATGCCTAAAATTTTTTTTTTAGAGATCTTTTTTTTTAGAGATTTATTTAATTTTTTTATTTTAGAGAGAGAGAGAGAAAGAGAGAGCACAAGTGAGGGGGAGGAACAGAGAGAGATCCTTAAGAAGACTCCCCACTGAGTGCAGAGCTCAATGTGGGGCTTGATCCCACAACCCTGAGATCATGACCTGAGCCAAAATCAAGAGTTGGATGCTCAACTGACTGAGCCATCCAGGTGCCTCTTTTTTTGTTGTTGTTATAATAAGGGAAGACCAAACAGTTCCAAATCTCTCTGAATTTGAGGATTATTTAGACAATTAAGATTTTGGTAACATTTTATTACTAATTAAGACCTCCAAAGAAGAGTGAAAAGTAAGTTTTGCAATAAGAATGTCTTTTTTTTTTGGAACATTTCCGTCTTTTTTAAAATTTTTTATTGTTATGTTAATCACCATACATTACATCATTAGTTTTTGTTGTAGTGTTCCATGATTCATTGTTTGTGCATAACACCCAGTGCTCCACACAGAATGTGCCCTCTTTAATACCCAACACCAGGCTAACCCATCCCCCCCACCCCTCTAGAACCCTGTTTGTTTTTTAAAGTCCATCGTCTCTCATAGTTTGTCTCCCCCTCCGACTTACTCCCCCTCTTTCTTCCCCTCCTGCTATCTTCTTCTTCTTTTTTTTTCTTAACATATATTGCATTATTTGTTTCAGAAGTACAGATCTGTGATTCAACAGTCTTGCACAATTCACAGCGCTCACCATAGCACATACCCTCCCCAATGTCTATCACCAGCCACCCTATCCCTCCCACCCCCCACAACTCCAGCAACCCTCACTTTATTTCCTGAGATTAAGAATTCCTCATATCAGTGAGGTCCTATGATACATGTCTTTCTCTGATTGACTTATTTCACTCAGCATAACACCCTCCAGTTCCAGCCATGTCGTTGCAAATGGCAAGATCTCATTCCTTTTGATGGCTGCATAATATTCCATTGTGTATATATATACCACAACTTCTTTATCCATTCATCTGTCGATGGACATCTTGGCTCTTTCCACAGTTTGGCTATTGTGGACATCACTGCTCTAAACATTGGGGTGCACATACCCCTTCGGGTCCCTACATTTGTATCTTTGTGGTAAATACCCAGTTGGAACACTTCCGTCTTAATGAAAGAAGATATTGGTTGAAAGAAGCTTTCTACACAGTGTTGTTTCAGAGTTAAGCATGTGGCCCTTTAGGCAATAAGAATTTCAATGTTAATTCAATATGGCTACAACGTCTTGGACACACACACAGAAATAAAGAGAAAGAATTTCCTTAAATAAATCGAAGGAACATTCTGGAAAGAATACTGTCCCCTCGGTAGCCCTCTTCATTCTGATACTTGGTAAGCAAGCCAAATAGCCAGATCCTTGCCTAAGAACTGAGATTTGGGGGAGAGTTGAATAGTACAAGACTTTGCAAACAAAACAAAACAAAAAAAACCCCCCAAAAACCAAGATAAAACCAACGCTAATCTCAGATTACTGCCCTTCTTAGACGGCCTGCTCACATACGCAGAGCTCCCAGATAGTCTTCCCATTCAAGGGAGACACTTACTAGAAAAATGAATCTCCTATACAATGGCAAAGAAACTCACACCATCTACCTCAAGGAATCATTCTTAAATATGAGTGGACAACCAAGAGTCATCAAATGAGAAAAACATCAAGATGGAAGAAAAAGGCCAACATAAATAAAAGGGGGAAAAATGAACCTAGAAGACAGACAGAATTCTGAGAACAGATTATACTTAAAAAAAAAAAAAAAACTAGTCAGTGTTCTTTAGAAAGATTTAAAATACCACTGCCACAAATTGAGAACAGGATGTTATGAAAGATGACAAAGAAAAAATAAATTAAAAAATGATTGCCAAAATAAAATAATTCATCAGAAGGACTGCTAACGTCCAGTAAATCTCCCAGGCCATGAAGCAAAAAAAGATAAGAATATGGGAAATATAAGAGAAAAAATAAAATACATAAAAGAATTTACCCAAGGGCACTTGGCTTTCCCCACCAGGGACCCTGAGACTGAACAAAGCAGGTGATGCAGAGCTAGTTGGCATTCTCGATCCCACCATTCCCACACCCCCATCAGAGAGGCCCAGTGGAGAGCAGAACTTCTACCCTTCCCCAAAGGCAGTGAGGCAGTGAGAGTCAAGGCTTCAGTGTCACCAAGAGGTATCAGTGGAGCCAAACAGGGAGCTGAACTTCCAGCCCCACCTAGACTTTTACACTACACCTGAATGAGATGACTGCCTCCAAAGAAGAAAAATGGGATCCAGGATCTCATAACATAATAGCCAAACTGTCTAGAGTCCAATAAAATCACTTGTCCGATCAAGAACCATCTCAACTTGAATTGGAAAAGACAATCAAGAAATGCCACACTGAGATGATACAGATGTTGGCATTAGCCAAGAAGGATCATTGAGCAGCTACTATAAAACGAACAATTACAGTCATGCTTGAAACAAAAGATAAAACAGCCTCAGCAAAGAAATAGAAGGTATGAGGAGAACAAATTGGCAGTTTTAGAACAGAAATATGTAACTGACATTTGAAAAACTCGCTGGATGGATTCAATAGCAGAATGAAAATGACAGAGGAAAGAATCAGTGAACTTGAAGACATAACAGAAATGACTGAACCTGAACAAAGGAGAGGAAATAGATGGAAAACAAGTGAACAGAACCTCAGGGGCCCGGGGAACAATAGAGCTAACATTTGTATAACTGAGACCGAGAAGAGAAGGAAGAGTGGGGCTCAGAAGAGTTGAAGAAATAATAATTCAGACTTTTTTGAGTAAAATATTTCTCTTTTAAAACATCAAAAATTGGGGCACCTGGGTGGCTCAGTTGTTAAGCGTCTGCCTTCAGCTCAGGTCATGATCCCAGGGTCCTGGGATCGAGCCCCACATTGGGCTCCCTGCTCAGCGGGAAGCCTGCTTCTCCCTCTCCCAATCCCCCTGCTTGTGTTCCCTCTCTCGCTGTGTCTCTCTCTGTCAAATAAATAAATAAAATCTTTAAAAAAAAATCAAAAATTTCAGAGGCCACCTCCTTATAATTGCCATATTTCTTTTATCCACAGGGAAAATGCAAACAGCAAAAAACTACAGTAAATTCAGCCTTCTTAAGTATATTCAGATTGTGTTACCACAACTACCCTGGAAATTTGCAGACATGCATAGATGTGTGAAACACTTAGCCTTCCAAACCCTAGTGGATTGCACACCATGACTTGTCGATCCCATGACATAACTGACTTCTGAGGATGGTCACTGGTTTGTTCACTTGTTCTTCAATCAACAAATACTTCCTGTTCCTTATTCTGGCCCACATACCGGGAAGTGCTGTACTATAGCAAGATTTCTGCATTCAATCTTGCTGTTTAGCAACCTACTCAGTGTGTTCTGCTGTTCTAGAAAATGTCTCCTCTTGGTTCTGACCAGCCTTAGTTCATCAGAGTATAGCTTGCTGGAGAACTTACTTAGCCTTTTGTGTTTTTGTTTTCTGAAGTGCTATAAATCTTTTTGTATGGTAAGAACCATTTTTGCTCTCTGCTATTAAATGTTTTGTAACCAAGCTAACCTTAGAGTTGGTTTTATCTTTGTTTTGGGGGGGGTTGTTTTGTTTTGTTGCAAAGTCTTGTACTTATTCAACTCTCCCCCAAATCTCAGTCTCATTCTGAATGACTTTTTGTTACATAAGCTCTTTCTAGCTCCCCATGACAATTGCTGCCTACTTAGCTGTTAGCATCACCGGATGGTACCACAGGCTTAACAGACAAGCCTGTGAATTACTATCAAATAAATTGGAAATTTGGGTGAAAGAAACTTGTCACTACTTGGACTGAATTTTAGCCAGCATCTTCCAGCTTTCAAGTTCTAAATATTTGGTGCCTATCTTGCTATGCCAACCAAAGTGGCAAAAGGCCACATTTCTATTTCACACCTTACTAATTACTGAACTCACAATTTGGTACAATTACTAGTTAGCTGAAAATCTGTGCAAATTAAATGTGATGTCAAATGATAATTTTCAAAAATTGATAATCATGGCTTTCAGATATAAGATGAACATGTGTCAAAGATTTTAACTCATTGTATGCACAAATTATAATGCAGTAAATAAGTGCTGAGATGAGTTTGCAAAACTTGTTCTGTGCATAGAGCAATAGTCAATTTTATTCCAATGGGGCACTTCTAATTTATGTTTTTATAGACAAGAACTGTTTGCATTGCTGTCAGTCTGCTATTAAGTTAACTTCTACCTCTCCAGAGTTGTAAAATAGCCAGAGTCACCTCCATATGGAATTAAGTAATTCCGGAGCCTTCAACCTTTCATTGAAAGGATATTCAGTAGTCTCTTGCTCCTTCCAAAATCCTAAGTTTTTCTCTACAGTGATAAAAACTATAATGCTGCCTTAGCACAGTTATGGAAAGTACACAGAAAGAAATTGCATCTCTTTTTTCAATTTTAATTCCAGTATAGTGAACATACAATGTTATATTAGTTTCAAGTATACAATATAGTGATTCAACACTTCCACACGTCACTCTGTGCTCATCATGACAAGTGCTCTCCTTCATCCCCATCACCTATGTCACCCATCCCCTCACCTACCTCCCCTCTGGGAAATCACATCTCCTTTATAGCTTGTGCTTAACTATTTTTTTTAACACATAAACAGAATAAAACAAATAAATGTTAATAATCATGAACAGGATATTGTAAATATCACCTCACCTTGGTTATCTAAGATAACAAACAAATGTAGTAACTATTAACTAAATGCAAAATGGAAACATGGTAAATATCATATATCATCTAGCAAATGAAAATAGAGATTTTTTTAATGATATGAATTATTCCCATCAACTATTTCCCCCTATAACGAAAAAACATGCTCTCCCATGTCAGTGAGTCAAGCCACAGAAGTGTAGGAAGGTGGACTGGGAAGGTGGACTGTTCTAATTTAATGTAAGTAGCCTAAAGAGGACATTCAATGGCATCTGAGAAGCAATTTCCTTAAACTACTGACATGCGGCTGACTTACTTGTTTTAGGATGAATTTATTCCTTTGTCTGCAATACAAGTCCAATGCATTTTAATTTTCAAACAGTAGTTTGTTCAGCAAGCGTTTATTTATGTCCTGACTGTGTGCCCAGAACCACGCTAACCAGTATTATCTTCTATCATTCAGTACTCTAAAAAATCCTACTATTAAATCTGATTGTAAGCAGATTTAGACCTCAAACATGAGCAGGAGTTGGGGGGCTGCAAGAGCTAAGATCAAGGCACAGTGTTGTAGCTCAGCTGGTGGGAGAGCCAAGTGGGTAAGGCGGGGCTTGGACTCAGATTTCCAAAAAGGATCAAAATCTAAGCAGTTCTGTCTCTCCTGCTATCCTGACATACCAGGTCACAAGCTACATAAAGTTCTTTGTATAGTTCAGACAAATGTTTATTCACTGTTCCATAATTGTACCCAAACAGAATCGCAGAATCCCAAACCTTGTTGCATTAATTTCCACTGTCTGAATCCTACCACTACGTCCTCTAACATCCTTCCCTACCAGACTGAATTGTTTTGAGGGCAAGATTTGCATCTTGCACCTACGTAAACCCCTATATATATTCTTAGCACCTAAAGTAGCTGTGGTAGGTACAATGTTGACTGAAGGGCGAAAAAAAAGAAGAAAGAAGAAATTTTTTAAAAAATAAGCAATTAGAGATTTTTCTGGGTTATTAAATATCTTCCATAAAAACTCAAACTTCATGGAAAAAATTAGAGGTCCCTCAATGACTGATGCCTAACTGATTCTTTTCTAACACCTGGGTAAAATCAAGAAGACATTGGAGTTTTGAGAGAAGAGCCTGGAGAAGGTTGGAGATGTGATTTCCAAGCTGGGGGCAGGAAGGAAAAGATATCCTGAGAGAGGAGAGAACGAGAGAGAGAGAGGGAGAGACAGATGGGAAACTTTTGAGAAACAATCTTTCCTTCATAGCTCTGCCACTTACCCACCTGCCAGGGAGCTGATGGGGAACTATTTCTGCTTTGGACACCTGTGCCCAGCAGTAATGAAAGAAAGCTCCACTGTTACTCATCAGCCCATCATCCAACCTAGGAGCGCCAAGGAGGCCAGTGCAAAGACTAGGTTCTTGCAGCCTGTGTGAGGAACTGATTCTCTGGACCCTTCTCTTCCCATGGTTCCTGTCACCTGTGGTGGGGTGGGGATGGGATGGGGGGATGTCATCCACTAGGAAGAGCATGGATCAGCTATGCTGGAAAAGGAGCCCCCCTGAATTGTCGGCTTGTGTCTCGCAGGCAGGTTTGCCTCAGACTTCACTGACAACATGGAAATACCACGTGGGAACTCCCTCGGGTTCCCTCTCCTCCCTTCTTTATGCTCCTCACAGCAGCACTCTGCTGTGTTTCTTTCTCTCCTGGGTGTGCACGAGTTCTAGGCATGACAAATGCTGAATCTTGCAACCAAGATGTGCTTCAATAGGTGACTGGATAAATAAACTGGTACATCCAGACAAGGAGATATTCTTGGGCACTAAAAAGAAATGAGCTAGGAAGCTAGGAAAAGACATAGAGAAACTTTAAATGCATGTTACTAAGTGAAAGAAGCCAGTCTGAAAAGGCTACATCCTGTATGATTCCACCCATGGGACATTCTAGAAAAGGCAAAACGATGGAGACAGTAAAAAGATCAGTGGTTGCCAGGGTTTGGGGGTTGAGGGAGAAGACTAGGTGGAGCTGTATCAGGCAGGTATCTGTATGGTACCTCATGATGGCTACATGTCATTATACATTCAAAAACCCACAGAATGCACAACACCCAGAGTGAACATCAATGTAAATGTGGACTCTGGGTGATGATGATGTGTCAATGCAGGTTCAGCAATTGTTGAGAATGGGGAGGCTATGCCTGTATGGGAATCTGTGCACAGAGGGTGTGGAACTGAGGCACTCGGGCCAGGGTTTCCCAGGGTGCTTTGTGCAGAGGGCACCCTGTAGGGGGCAGCTGGAGGACAAGTGGTGCAGGCCTGGAGTGTTCCAGATGCTCTGCCCCTGTCCCGTTGGTGCAACTGCTGGAGCTGTATGTAGCGAGTACTGACCAGGGGTGTCCTGGCAGGCACTGTGCTGAAGTCATCTTGGCGGGATGGCTTGAGCTGTTGTGGGCTAGGGACCCTGGGGCTCACTGAGGCTATGGTGCCTGGAACCCTGCTGGGTTGGGATTTCTCCCTCCAGTAGGACCCCAGGACACACTTTGGTCCTTATTTTGGTGAGCATCAGTGGCACAAAGGGGTGGACACCATAGCTCGCTCTTCTCTTCCAGACAGCATTGAAGTTCAAGTTCAAATGTCTATCTTTAACATTATCTCAGAGGCCTGTGAAAAAATGCCAACAGGAAAGGAAAATTTATGTCCCCACAAAAACTTATGCATGAGTGTTTGTTCAGAGCAGCATTATTTAAAAGAGGCCCAAAGTGGAAACAACCTACATGTCCATCAACTGAGGAATGGATACATGACCTGTGGTGCAGCCTGACAGTGGGATATTATTTGTTAACAACAAGAAGTGAAGTACAGGGTACACGCAAGGATGAGCCTTGAACACATGATGCTAACTGAAAGAAGTCAGTCATAAAAAGTCACATATTGTACGATTCCATTTGTATGAAGTGTCCAGAAGGCAAAATCACAGAAAAGAAAGTAAATTAGTGGTTGCCTCAATCTGTAGGGATGGAGGAGCCAGGGGGATGATGATGAAGGTACAAGAAGTTTTCTTTTGGGGGGAAATGCAATTGTTCTAAAATTCAAAGGTATGGTTGTACAAGTCTGTGAATATACTGAAAGTCTTGCAATCCTATGCAGCAAAGGGGTGAAGTAGAGGGTATGTGAGTTCTACCCCAACAAAGCTGTTGGGGGAAATGCCCGTTGGGAGGCCTCCTTAGCCCTTTCATTCTGGCCTGAAGTGGCTGAGAGGTGTCAGGATGTGAGCCCTTCCAGGCAACCCTGCTGGGCCATCTCAGGCCCTATCTGGATGCTTGTAAGACCTCGGACAAGTTACTTTGCTTCCCTGGGCTGTGTTTCCTTCTCTGTGATATGGGGACGGTGTTATACCTTCCCCATTGTGAGATAACACATAACATTTGCACGGTGCCTGGAAGATGGAAAAATTTGGATACATGTGGGCTAGCATTATTAGATGTGAAATGAGGATAATGATGCCTACCTCACAAAGTTGCTATGATGACAAAATGAGTTAATGTAAGGAAATTACTGAAATGTGCCTCACACATAGACAGTGATCAACAATGGTGGGCAGGAGAAGTAGCTATCATTAGCGTTGATCAGATTACTGTTTTCGTGTGCTTTAGGAACAGGGAGCATATGGGGAGAGGGAGCTTCAAAATTTCAGTCCTCACACACATATGCAAAATCTGTGTGAACAGTCCCAATAAAGAATCATGGTTGTGGTTAGCTTTAAAAGAGAGCCCCGGCATCATCCCACCCCCAGAGTCATGGCCAGTGATGAGTGCTCCTGGCTGCCCTGGAGCTCGGGGGCAAGAGCAACAGTGCTGAGGGTGCTTCTTTCTCCAGTAGTTCTTGGGTGGGAGCAGGGAGGTGAAAGCCTGGCCCTCATTTGGCTCCCATTGCCCTAGCCCAAATGAGCACTACTGGCCTGCAGACCAAGGAGTCAGAACACCCTCAGAAGGCTCTCAAGTGGCTTTGACCTTGACCAAGCAGTTCTTCAAGGTAAGGTAGCCTGGCCTCCCCTCCTGAAGTTGTTTAGCTGTGTTGGTTTGGAGGGATTGTTTTGGCTTTTACTCTTCCTTTCTCTGCTTATACGACTCAAAAACCTGATTACTTAGTGAATTATTTATTAGAAAAAATGAAAAGATTCTTTTTCTGCCTCTTATTTCTGAATCTTCATTTTTCTCCTCTGTTTCCACTCCCATGGCACGGAATCAGAGCGAAGCCCTCCCCCCCCCCC
>NW_027397138.1:2943009-3091322 GCF_003265705.2 Callorhinus ursinus
GGGGTTGCAGAGAAAGGGGAACCCTCCTACACTGTTGATGGGAATGCAAGCTGGTGCAACCACTCTGGAAAACAGTATGGAGATTCCTCAAAAAGTTGAAAATAGAGCTACCATACTATCCAGCAATTGCACTACTGGGTATTTACCCCAAAGATACAAATGTAGGGATCCGAAGGGTTACGTGCATCCCAACGTTTATAGCAGCAATGTCCACAATAGCCAAACTGTGGAAAGAGCCAAGATGTCCATCGACAGATGAATGGATAAAGTAGATGTTGTATATATACACAATGGAATATTATGCAGCCATCAAAAGGAATGAGATCTTGCCATTTGCAACGACATGGATGGAACCGGAGGGTGTTATGCTGAATGAAATAAATCAATCAGAGAAAGACATGTATCATATGACCTCACTGATATGAGGAATTCTTAATCTCAGGAAACAAACTGAGGGTTGTTGGAATGGTGGGGGGTGGGAGGGATGGGGTTGCTGGCTGATAGACATTGCGGAGGGTATGTGCTATGGTGAGCACTGTGAATCATGGAAGACTGTTGAATCATAGATCTGTACCTCTGAAACAAATAATGCAATATATGTTAAGAAAGAAAAAGAAGAAGATAGCAGGAGGGGAAGAATGAGGGGGGTAAATCAGAGGGGGAGACGAATCATGAGAGATGACGAACTCTGGAAAACAAACTGAAAGTTCTAGAGGGGAGGTGGGTGGGGGGATGGGTTAGCCTGGTGATGGGTATTAAAGAGGGCATGTTCTGCGTAGAGCACTGGGTGTTATGCACAAACAATGAATCATGGAACACTACATCAAAAACTAATGATGTAATGTATGTTGATTAACATAACAATACAAAAATTTAAAAAATTTGTATTATATTAGGGGGTACGTGGGTGTCTCAGTCGACTAAGTGGCTGCCTTCAGCTCAGTTCATGATCTCAGGGTCCTGGGATTGAGCCCCACGTTGGGCTCCCTGCTCAGTGGGGAGTCTGCTTCTCGGTCTCCCTCTGCCCCTCCCTGGCTTGTGCGTGCATGCACGCTCTCTCAAATAAATAAAGAAAATATTTTTAAACATTTTGTATTACAATTTTTTTAAAATGTGTATTATAGGGGCTGCTGGGTGGCTCAGTTGGCTAATTGGCCAGCTCTTGATTTTGGCTCAGGTCAGATCTCAGGGTCCTGGGATCAAGACTTGCATCAGGTTCTGCCCTCACTGGGGAGTCTGCTTGAGGATTCTTTCTCTCCCTCTCCCTCTGCACTCCCCAAACTTGCACTCTCTCTCTTTAAAATGAATAAATAAATCTTTAAAAAAATTGTATTTTAAAATCTATCATAAGAGTATGTATGACTTAAAGAATAATAATGAACTAAATACCTCATAGATACCACCCAGCTTAAAAAATAGAATAACCAACACTCTAGATGTCCCCTGTGTCCCCTCCCAAATTGCCTCCCCCACCTTTGAGATAACCTGCATCCTAAATTTTGTGTTAAGCATTTCTTTGCTTTTTATTTTTTTAAAATAAAATTGCATCTCTAAATAATAGATCCATTAGTATTGATTGTTTTTTAAATTAATTAATTAATTTATTTGAGAGAGAGAGAGTGAGCACAAGCAGGGTGGGGAGGGGCAGAGGGAGACGGAGAAGCAGGCTCTGCTGAGTAGGAAGCCACATGCGGCACTCAATCCCAAAGCCCTGGGATCATGACCTAAGCCGAAGGTAGATGCTTAACCGACTAAGCCACCCAGGCGCCCCTGTATTGTTCATGTTGGACTCATTAATTCTTCCCTGATTTGTTTCTTTTTCAACGTTATGTTTTTGGGATTCATCCATGTTGATGCATTTTATTTTATTTTTATTTTTTTAAGATTTTATTTATTTATTTGAGAGAGAAAGAATGAGAGATAGAGAGCACAAGGGGGAAGAGGGTCAGAGGGAGGAGAATACTCCCTGCTGGGCAGGGAGCCCGATGTGGGACTTGATCCCGGGACTCCAGGATCATGACCTAAGCCGAAGGCAGTTGCTTAACCAACTGAGCCACCCAGGCGCCCATGTTGATGCATTTTAAAGCTTAAATCAGATTGCATTATTCACCAGTTCAAAACCCGTCAATGGCTGCCCACCGCACTTAGGAATTAAGTCCAATCTCCTTTCTTGTGCCAGAAGGTCGTACATGATTGGCCACTGTTTGTTTCTCTTGCCTCATTTCCTATACTCACCCCGTCACTTATTCTGTTCCAGCTCCACTGACTTTCTCATTTCTCAAACATGCCAACACTTTCCCTGCCTCAGAGTCTTTGCGCTGACTGTTCCCTTTGCCTGGGATTCCCTTCCCTATTTCATTTGACTTGCTCCCTTACTTTGTTCAGTTGTCTTCTCAAATATCACCTCTCAGAGGGCCCCTATTTAATTTATTCTACTCACATGCTTCCTGCCACTCTCTCTACTATCTGTCTCCTTACCTTGATTTATTTTTACTTACAATATGCCACCATTTGTTCTTATGTTATATATTAATTTGTTTATGATCGATTTCCCCCATTAAAAGTTTGAGGGCAATTACCTTGTCTTGTTGCTTATCTATCAGGACCTTGCATATTTTAGGCAGTCAATACTAATTTTGTATTAAATGATTGAATGACTGGAGGAAGCATAATCTCTATTAGACCACACCTCAAATCACCCAAATGTAAGCAATCTAAATGTAAATATTGTGTTTGCTTTATAAATGCAGCTTTAACATAGACACCTGCTCCAGTCCAGGGCCCACCCAGTGTAGTTGTGCACATTGCACACTGCACAATGTTAGGGGTCACCATGAATATACACTAGCAATTTTGGAAGGGCCATCGTCTCATTATTCACTAGCATAGTTGCTAGTTGTTTCACATTCGTATTTTGCACTCATGTATCTTTAGTTGCACATGACAGAAAATGCGATCCAAACTAGGATCAATAAGAAGGGGAATTTGTTAGGGTCTGTGTCCCTGGAAAGTCCAGCAGAAGAGCAGGTATCAGGCTTGACTGATCCAGCAGCTCTACAAGGTTATTGCACTTTCTTTGGTTGCACTTTCTTTCTGCTCTGCCGCTAAGGGTGCAGGCTCCAGTTATGAGCGAATCACAAAGAGTTAGAAGCTCATTCAAGACTTGAAGGAGCAAAGACACAGCTTCTGCCCCACCATTCCAGCTGGAATCCTGATTGGTCTATAGTAGATCACATGCAAAGTCTCAAGAAAATGAGCATGGTGAAGACCGTCTCACAGGTGCCTGTGCTGCTGAGCCTTATTACCCAGCCTCCCGGTGTCCTGGAGGCTAGTCTTCCCGCGTATTGAGTCTGCAGGGGGGCCCAGCACAGTAAGCAAGAAGGAAGGGTAGAGGGAGGGGCTACAACAGGTGCCGGGTGGACCCCCATAAATGTCCATTAAGTCGCCTGTATGGAAACTGTGAGATTGAGGGAGATCATAGATCTGGAGTGCCTGAATGAAGCGGTGAGTATAGATAGAAAAACTCTGGCTGCGAGTTTTGTGAGCATTTTTCCCTAGAGTTGAGGGCAGCTGCTAGGCTGAGGGCAAAATCTTCGTTTTCAGGAGTCAGAGCTGAAACCGTGCCTTAGCTGAGTATGAACTTCGCTCCTGATGGGGTAGTTTCCTTCTGGGCTTTACACGCCTTGGATGAGAATGAGGAGGAAAAGAACGTTGTGCTCTCGGGGCTTTGATGCTGTCTGTGTTGGCTGATTTGCGTTCCTGGGACAGATCCTGCCTCTCTGTAGCGAAGTAGCTCACAAGAGGATCTCAGCAGTCAGAGAAGTACGTTTGCTAAGGGTCTGGCAATATCCTGACCTGGGAGAAGAAGCCGTGACCTGACCTTGGGGAAGGTATTTTTTCAAGAAGCTCGGGGCTCCTCCACCTGGTACCCACCTTTCTGCTTTGGGTCACTTGGGTTCCCTGAGAAGGACTTCACTCTGTCATGACTTCTGGGCTTCCTCATTGTCCTTTACTAATACATGAGGAGTTGCTGCAGAGGAGGGATGTTAATAAACGTGAAGAAAAGAAAAGGAAAGAATGGTTGGGGCATGTGCCGGCACGTGCCCCTGTGTTTGTGTCTGTGTGTGTGTGCCAGTGTGCATGTGTACATTTCACTTGTGTGTGAGTTGTGTATGCATGTGTGCAGGTGGATATGTGTGCATGTGTGACTGTGTGTGGGTATGATTGAACCAATAGAAGTAAATTGATAAATGACTTCTCTGCGTCTACTTCTCAGCATATTCCAGAAAGTTCCTTGAGACTTTGTGTTTCCTTGGTCCTCTTCTGTCTGTCTGAAGAATCTGGTCTGCATATCTGAGTCCCCTGAACTTTAAGTTTCTAGAAGGGTGAACAGGAAGGAAGCAGATGGGGTACACCCCGTGGCGCCCACATGCACACAGTGCCCGCTGCGCACCATCACAAACCTGTGGAGGCTCCCACCTTTCAGACCCAGCCAGAAAGCTGAACCATGCTGCCAGCCTTGAAGTCCCACCATGCAGGGAGGAGGCTTAGTCAGGACTTGGCCTACAAGGAGCGGGAACTCTCTCAAGTTTGCGTAAATAAGGAGGAATCCTCTGGATGCTAATGTAACAAGCACGGCTGTACCTTGTGGGGTCTGGAAGTTGCTGGACAGCTGCCCTCTCCAGCTTGCTGTCTGTGACCTCACGACCTCTTACCTGAGTTTGCTCTGCACTTCAGCCCCTCTCCGCAAACAGTGTTTTCTACCCTCCCATAAATTCAGCTTGTAGATGGTTTCAGCTTATAGATGGTTTGGTGAACCACGGTGCTGCTTCTGATCCCAGCTCCGATGCCCAACACCCTTTGCCCACACTTTCCACGCCGTTAGTTAGTTAGCTAGCTAGCTAGTTTGTTATAGAAAGCAAGAGAACAAGTATGTGTGGCCTCAGTGGAGTCTCCTGGCACAAATGTGGCCACTTTGGCCCATCTTTTCAATATGGGCTATGGGGATAAGGTTGTCATGCAATATTTGGGGACATACTTATACTAAAAACTAACTTCTTATTTCCCTGAAATCCAAGTTAGACTGGGTGATCTCTATGTTTCTTTGCTAAGTCTCACAGCGCTCTCTGGGGGCACTCTGAAGGAATCCACTCTGGGGGCCAAGGAAGTGATAATGATTAACCAGCACCTTTTTGGTCTTTCGGTCCAGCCCTCAAATACCAGCTTTCCCATTCAGAACAAGTGTGAATCGTGTAATCTGAATATAAATTTCTAAGTGGGAATGATTATCTTATTGATTAAAAACAGAGAAGGTTATTATTTACATCCTGCTTTGTTCCAAAATAAAATATGAAATGGAGTGGCAAATAAAGCTAGTTATACCAGGTGCAGTAAGTCAGGCTCTTAACCGAAGGTGGAGACTTGGTGATTTTTGGTTCCCTTGATGGCTTCATTTTCCCCCTTTGTTAATCCACCCTTTAGAAGCAACAATTCTCATGGCTCTCTGATAAGTACCCACCACTTTTTTGGGGGAGCTTCTGATCAGTAACTTGAGAAATACTAGTTCATTGTTAAGTGCAGTTAATGTGTCTATGGATGATGGCTACCATGTTTTAAAAACTGCTTATAGGAATTACAAAGAAGATGCAAAAACTGTTAAGGTAATGGGATCAAGGGGGATTTCTTTTCTTTATAATTTCATTTGTGGTTCATATAATGTTGTATGTGCAATAAAAATGTGAATTATAAAATGCCTTTCTAGGGGCATTGTATAAGACAGGACTGTTTATTCAAAACAAACAAACAAAAAAACCAACAAATTCTCTGTGTGCTCTCGTTTCTGCCAGTCAGTAGCAGCTAGTTTGACAGATAGAAATGCAGAAATTGGCAAGCAATGCCTTTACTTACAAAAAAAGATAGACTCCGCAGTTGTAAGACCAGAGCTGGAACAGGGACATGAGGAGGTCACTCCTGAGGCAGCTTATAACATCTGAGCAAACACAAGGCTGCAAGATGAGGAAACTTGCCTTTCAATCTCTCTGACTTTCACAGGAAGGGCAGGGATCTGGCGAGGCACTGGAAACATCCAGAGCCAGGGACTCAAACAACAACAGGACTTGCTGTCTTTGTCTCAAGGTTGTGGTAGAATTAGTGAGTTGATGTACATAGTGCTTTAAACAGACAAGTGTGTAGTAAGCATTGTGTAAGTATTAGCTATTCTTAATATTTACTGTATTGTGGACTTCATGTCAACCTTATTTTCTGGTGAGAACTGTATTTTCTACATGGCAGGGATAGTTCTTTGGTTTTATATCTTATTATTTCACTGGAAGGAATTTGTGTCAAGTTCTGAATCCATTTAGGAAAATTCCACAGGTATAAGAATCAGAAAGAGGTAAACCAACCCTTGCAGGGGTTGAACACCAAATCCAAACCAACTGGATGACAAAGATATATTAATCTATGGAGTTGGATTAAGATGATCCTGAATACTAATGTCACCTGACACCTGACAGAAGCAAACAAAATTCTTCTCTGGAGGAAGATAACATGAGTCTAGGCTGTAAAATATTACTTAAATTTTTTTTCAAATACTATGCCTGGCACATCATCAATGCTAACCAGACATTCAAGACCGCATGATGAGAACAAACACCAACTTAACAGTAGACAATAGAGACAGGCAGTGATTCCAGGCACTAGAGTTGATGCAAATGTTAAATTATGCTTACTATGTTCACAAAGATAAAAGACAAGTTCAAAAGTTTCAGCCAAGAGCTGGGAACTACAAAAAGTGACATAACCATTTAAAAAGGACCTTTGGGTCACCTGGGTGGCTTGTTTGGTTAAGAGTCCAACTCTTAGTTTTGGCCCAGGTCCCATCTCAGGGTTGTGGGATCAAGCCCCGAGTAGGGCTCCATGCTCAGAAGGGAGTCTGCTTGAGATTCTCTTTCTCCCTCTCCCTCTACCGCCCCCACCCCTCACTCTCTCTCTCTCTCAAATAAATAAATAAATCTTAAAAAAAAATAAAAAGGACATCTACGTTTGGGTGGGATGAAATAACTAGCAATAGACCAGCAGCCCCATCCAGAACTAGGAAATGAAGATAAAATTCAAAAGTCATCTCCTGAAGGCAATAGGGAGCTGTGGAAGCAGAGAATTGGCAGGCCTAAGACTGAGTGTTGACTTCTCAAAAAAAACACTGAAAGTCAAAATAGGGAATTGGCAGAAAGAAAAGCTGTCAGTCTAGCATTCTATACCTAACACAAATTTCCTTCAAGGATGAAAGCAAAATAAAGGCATTTCAGATAAACAAAATGGAAAGAACAAATCACCAGCAGACTCTAAAGGCAAAAAGAATATCATCCCTGAAAGAAGTTTACAAATACTGGAATAAAAATGAGCAATGGGAAAAGGCAAATATATCATTAAATCTAAATGAATATTGTTTGTATAAAGTAATAATAATAGTAATATATTATGATATATATCCATGGGAGTGGAGAGGAAGCCTAAAAGGGAGGGAAGGGAAGAGAAAGGGGAAGGAGGAGAAAGGAGGATAGATGGACAGAAACAATTTAAACATACAATAGCATATATACCAGCAAAAGCACAGAACTTGGGAGAGGATAAATAAAGTTAAATTATTTTAAGCTCCTTGCTTTATTGGGGAAGAAGATTACTATTAATTAACATTTGATTCTGAAAATTTAAGGATTCATAGTATAGTTTCTGAAAGACGAGTAAGAGTATATTACTTCTAAATGAACATAGGAAAATGAAAGAATTATAAAAAATAATGAATTCAAAAAAAGGAAAAAGGGAAAAATGAAGGAACATTGAATAGAAGGACAAATAGAAAATACATGCATATGTGTGTATATTAAATATATATGGATAGATAAAAATTTGAATATATCAGGAAGTACATTTAATGTAAGTAGCCTAACCTCTACTAAAGGCAAAAAATTCAGACATTAAAGAAAAAATTCAAACACATGCTGCTTACCAGTGGCATAACTTAATATGTGCATGCAGAAGGTTGAATGTAAAAAACAAACAAAAAACAGAAAAAAGATGTGACTATACTAATATCAGACAAAACTGATTTTAAGGCTGCAAACATGACTAGAGATGAGAGACCTTTCATGATGATGGAAGGTTCAATTCACCAAAATATAGCAATTCTAAATTTGTATGGATGAAATAACATGGCCTCCAAAATACATAAAACAAACACTGATAGAACTACAGCAGAAACTGGTAAATTAATTATAATGGAAGATTTAGAATACTTCTTTCAGTAACAGGTAGAACAGACACTAATTATTAAGGCTATCAAAGATTTGAACATGATAAATGACTTAATGGACCTATCTAGAATGTTGCACATGACAGCGGCAGAGAGACCTTCTAATGGGTAGTATAGCAAGTTGCAACAAACTTTAGAGTGAAAATCATACAGCAATTCTTTCTCCACAGTTCCTAGGAACCCTGCTTCCACAACCCTGAGAATTTCCTAAGTGTTGAGAATGATAAAAGGTGTCTTTTGTTATGTTATCGAGGTGACTTTTGGAAAGTACCTAAGGATGGGGGCTGTTTGCCAGTGGAGCGAACCATAGGATTAGAGGATTATGACTTTCAATCTTACCCCTGACTTCTGGGAGGGGGGAGAGAGACTGGAGATTGAGTTCATCCACCAGTGGTCTATGATTTAATCATCATGCTCATATAAAAAATCCTCCATAAAAAGCCCAAAAAGACAGGGTTCAGAGAGCTTCTGGGTTGGTGAACACGTGGAGATTTGGGGAGAGTGGTTGTATACCCATCCCCTAAACCATACTCTATGCATCTTTTCATCTGGCTATTCCTAAGTTATATCCTTTATAATAAACTGGTGATCTAATAAGTAAAAACTTTGTCTGAGTTCTGTAAGCTTCTCATTCTAGCAAATTAATCGAGCCCAAGGAGGAGGTTTGGGGAAGCTCTGATTTATAGCCGTTGGTCAGAAATATGGCTAACAACCTGGGCTTGTAGGACTGAACCCTTAACTTGTATAACCTGATGCTATCTCCAGGTAGCTAGTGTCAGAATGGAGTTGAATTGTAAGACACCCAGCTGGTGTCCAGAGAATTGCTTGGTGTTGTAGAGGGAACCCCACCACCACACACACATACACATCAGAATTGAAAGATATATACTGTATTTTCTGACCACAATGCAATCAAGCTAAAAATCAATAACAAAATACAAGTAGAAAATTATTTTATGTTCTGAAAGAAATAAACATATCTCCAAACATTTAGGATGTCAAATGGTAAATAAGGAATATTTTGAACTGCATAATAAAAATAGTACATATTGAAGCATGGGACTATATAGCTAAAGCAATGCTTAAAGAAAAATGTTTCTTAAATGCATATATTTGAAATGAAGAAAAGTTGAAAATCAATGAGCTCAGGATTAATCTAAAAAAGTTGGGGAAAGAACTGCAAATTAAAACAAAAGAAATAAAAGAAAAGAAATCATGATGAGAATGGAAATTAATGAAATAGAAAAAAAGTACTCCAGATCAACAAAACCAGCATGGTTTATGACAGCCCAGGGGAAAGGAACTGAAATATGCCTCATGCCTTTTATGCGCTTTACAATCTGTAGGGTCTTTAAAAATGCTATTTAATTTTATTCTTTTTAAATAGCCTTATTAAGATATAATTCACATGCCATAAAACTCCTCTACTTAAAGGATATAATTCAATGATTTTAGTATATTCACAGGGTTGCATAACCCTAATGACCATCTAATTTTAGAACATTTTGGTCCCTACATAAAGAAACCCCACCCTTTTGAGCAGTTGCTCCCCATTCTTTTTCATATTCCCCTCCGCCACCAAGCTTGGCTACCAGTAATGGACTTTTCTCTTTCTTTCTTCTTTTTTTTTCTTCTTGCCTTTTCCTGACATTTCATGTAAACAAAATCTTACAATATGTGGTCTTTTGTGTCTGGCTCCTTTCACTTACCATTATGTTTCCAAGTTTCATTCATGTCATAGCATGGGTCAGTACTTCATTCCTTTTTGTGGTTGAATAATATTCTGTTATCTGGATGTGCCACATTTTGTGTATCTTTTCATCAGTTGAATGACATTTGCTTGTTTTCACTTTCTGGCTTTTATAAATAATGCTGCTGTGGAACCGCTTGTGCAAGTTTTTGTGGATGCATATTTTCATTTCTTGAGTTGAAAGGGTTCTTTATATATCCTGGGTACATGTCCCTTATTATATGTATGATTTGCAAATATTTTTTTCCCCATTCTGTGTGTTGTTTCTTGCTTTCTTGACAGTATTGTTTATAAAACAAAAGTTTTTAATTTTGACATAGTCCTAAGAATTGTTTCATTTATTTTGTGTATAATGTAATGTTTACATCAGCTGTGTAAGATGAGTACTGTTATAGTCATTTTATATGAAAAATAACTGTGACTCAGAGTCTAAATGAATTCCCCAAGATCAAATCAATATGCACTGAAACTGGGATTTAGATGTAAATTTCAGACCTAACCCAGACACAAATTTTACTTTATCACAAAGCCTAGCATTTCTATCACATGAAATCTGTCACTTTTGAAGCTGGAATTTGATTCAACAGTATATTCATTTAATGAAATGCTGTTTCATTAGGTATTTGGATTTGGAAAAAAAAATAGTTTGGCAAACATCTTCTGGGACTACAGTTCATTAAAAAGACATGTATTGGGCGCCTGGGTGGCTCAGATGGTTAAGCGTCTGCCTTCGGCTCAGGTCATGATCCCAGGGTCCTGGGATTGAGTCCCGCATCGGGCTCCCTGCTCCTTGGGAGCCTGCTTCTCCCTCTGCTTCTCTCTCTCTCTATCCCTCTGTCTCTCATGAATGAATAAATAAAATCTTTAAAAAAAAAAAAAAAGACATGTATTATGAGATGAAAATACACATCAGAAGACCAACTAGACCCTCTAGAGCAAGTTTAATGAGTCTCATAAACCACATTCCATTCCATTTCATCTCCTAATTAAATGCTACATAAACTATTAAAATACAACATTTCTACTGTATAGTTAGCAAGTTCACTAATATCAAAGAACAGTAAATAGATCTCTTAAGCCAGCTTCCCCAAGGCATCAAGTAGCTGATGTTTTCTCTGGGTGAAGAAAACTCAAATGGAGCATGAATGAATAATAGTTAACAGCAGAAAGACAAAAAAAATAAGTGGGGAGAAAAGAGTAATCATTTATTTTTGAAGGCAAATGATCTAAACAATGCTTGTTTATGAAACTGTCAACCTGAAATGAGAGTCAAGTGACCTGGCCACTTGGGGATACATTTTGCTAGAAAGTTTCAAAGTTCAGAAAAAAGTATGGGAAATTGTTAGTGTGTCACTTCTGGGGAAGACGGCAGAGTAGGAGGACCCTAAGCTCACTTCCTCCTGTGAATAAACTAGATAACACTCACATTAGTGTAAATAACCCAGAAAATTACCTGGAGGCTGGTAGAATAAAATCCCCAGCTAAATGTAGAGAAGAGGACACACTGAAGAGGGCGGGGAGGGCAGAGATGTGGTTGGGAGCTATAGGGACTGGTGGGACTGTCCCAAGGAGGGAGGGACACTGTGGGCATGGAGAGAGGAGAGAAGTAAGCCCCATGCTGGGTTTTACAAGGAAGATGAATCTCTATAACATCTGTCTTTGAAAACCGGATTTTCTGAGTTCTTACAACTAGGGGGACTTAAAACCTGGAATTTTTAAAAAATCAGCAGCTCAGCTCTGGGAGAGCTGGTGGGCTGGAGAAAACTGAGTCCCCACCCTTAAACAGACAGCACCACAAATAGCCCATAAAGGTACAGCATCAAAGCAGCAGTTTGAAAAGTGCCTGGGACATATGGGTGGATGAGTTGTTTACTATTCTAGGAGCAGAGCATGTCCTGGAGGGAAAGAAATCACTGGGGAACTCCTTCAGGAAGGAAGGATCTGGCACGCACTGTTTCCCTCCCACACCCCCCAGCATAAACACACAGACACTTGCAGGACTCACTACCTAACTTGCTAGCATTACCACCCTGCCCCCCACACTGTGCTTTCACTGATCCACACCTCTGTGTAGCCTACCTCAGTCCCAGTGCTTAAGAGCCCCTCCTACAGAGGAACAGCAGTGTTCAAAGCTTGCTAGCACCACTGCCCTGAGGCCCCACCCCCCATGCTTCAAATAAATTCTCTGCCCCCTTTTCTTTCTCTTCTCCTTCTGGGATCCCTATATTGCAAATGTTGTTATGTTTGATAGTGACACTGAGCTCTCAAAGTATATTCTCATTTTGCATAATTTTTTTTCTCTCACCAGCTCAGCTGGATTACTTTCCATTACTCTGCCCTCCAGGTCACTGATTTGTTCTTCTGTTTTGTCTAGTCTACTATTTGTTCCATCTAGTGTATTTTTAATTTCATTTATTGTGTTCTTCATCTCTGATTGGTTCTTTTTTATCTCATTGTTAAGGGTCCCACTGAAGTCCTCCACATTTTCCTTAAGTCCAGGGAGTTTCTTTATGATCATTATTTTAAATTTTCTATCAGGAATGTGACTTATCTCCATTTTGCTTCAATCTCTTGCTATGATTTGGTCCTATTCTTTCATTTGGGACATATTCCTCTGTCCCTTCATGTTGTCTAACTCTCTGTGTCTGTTTCTCTGTGTTCAGAAAGACAACTACATCTCCTGCACTTGAAAGTATTAGCTTTATGAAGAAGTCCTATAGTGCCCTGCCATGCAGAGTCCCCTGTTCACTAGAATCTGGCACTTCAGGGGTGTCTCCTATTTTTGATGCATATGCCCTGCTTTGTGGTTGAGCTACATTTTCCTTCAGTCATTTGCTATAGTTCTCTTTGCCGGTTGTGGGCAGTGTTGGGTCTCTATGGTGTTAGTGGGCAGTGTTGGGTCTGCCTTGGGCTTGAGTTGAGTCAGATCAGGCGTTTGCCAAAGATAAAGTAGCCCCAGACCACAGAGTACTTTCCCTGTGTTATCCCCTGAGAAGCTTTCATTGTTGGGCAGGGCCTGTAGTGAGACCAGTTTTCTGCCTCCAGCCCACTGATGGGGTCTCCATCTGACTGATGTGTGTGTGGTTATCTTTCTTCAAGACAGGAGTCACTTTGGAGTGGTACTGGCCACTATAGGAGATGCTTGCACACTGCTAGGCCTGTGGTGCTGCCCTCTATGTGCTCTGGCCAAGAGAGTATTAGAGGGTGAATCCACTGAAATATAGCAGAAGTAATAGCAGTAAACTTCCCAAATCTGGGGAAGGAAACAGAAATCCAGATCCAGGGGGCACAGAGATCCCCCAACAAAATCAACCAAGGAGGTCCACAGCAAGACACATAGTAATTAAGATGGCAAAAAGTAGTAATAGAGAATTTTAAAAGCAGCAAAAGAAAAGAATGCAGCCAGATACAAAGGAAACCCCATAAAGCTACAAGTGGATTTTTCAGCAGATACTTTGCCGGCAAGTAGGGAGCGGCATGATAAATTCAAAGTGCTGAAAGGAAAAAGTCTTCAGCCAAGAATACTCTATCCAGCAAGGCTATCATTCAGAATAGAAGGAGAACTAAATAGTTTCCCAGGCAAACAAAAGGTAAAAGAATTCATGACCACTAAGCCAGCCCTACAAGAAATGTTAAAGCAGACTCTTTGAGTGGAAAGGAAAGGGCCCAAGCAAGAGTAAGGAAAGTGGGAAGCACAAAAACAGTAAAAAAAAAAAAAAAAAGCAAATACATATATCTGCAAAAATCAGTCTAGGGATTCACAAAATAAAAGGATATAAAGTACAACACCATATACCTAAAACATGGGGAGGGGAGAGGTAAAGAATGGGTTCAAATTTAAGTGACCATCAGCTTCATACACACTGCAATATACAGAAGATATTATATGAAAACTGAATTGTAACCACAAAGCAAAAACCAGTAAGAGATGTGCAAAGAATAATGAGAAAGGAATCCAAGTATATCACTGAGGAAAGCCAGCTACTCATGATAGAAGAGAGCAAGAGAAGAAAGAAATGGAGAATAATTACAAAAATGACCATAAAAGAAGTAATAAAATGGCAATAAATGCATACTTATCAATAATTACTTTGAATGTAAATGGACTACATGCTCCAATCAAAAGACATAGGGTGATGGAATGGATTAAAAAAACAAGACCCATCTATATGTTGCCTATAAGAGACAAGACTCATTTCAGACCCAAAGATGCATGCAGATTGAAAGTGAGGGGATGGAGAAACATTTATCACACAAATGGATGTGAAAAGAAAGCCAGGGTAACAATGATTATACCAGACAAAATAGACTTTAAAATAAAGACTGTAAGAAGAGGCAAAGAAGGACACTATATAATCATTCAAGGGACAATCCAACAAGAAGATATAACAATTATAAATATTTATGTACCCAACATGGGAGCACCCAAATACTTAAAGCAGTTAATAACAAACAAAATACATAAAGCAGTTAATAACAAATAATTGATTGATGCAATCAATAATAATACAATAATAGTAGGGGACTGGAACATCCCACTTACATCAATGGACAGATCATTCAAACAGAAAATTAACAAGGAAACGGTACCTTTGAATGACATATTGGACCAGATGGATTTAACAGACATATTCAGAACATTCCATCCTAAAAAAGCAAAATACACATTTTTATTATGTGCATATGCAACATTCTCCTGAATAGATCACATATTAGACCATAAAACCAGTCTTAACAAATTAAAAAAGATCAAAGTCATAACCATGCATCTTTTCTGACCACAGAGCTATGAGACTAGAAATCAACAACACACACAGATACACAAATCTGGAAAGAGCACAAATACATGGAGTTTAAATAACATACTATTAAACAATGAGTGAGTCAACCAAGAAATCAAGAGGAAAATCAAAAAATACATGGAGACAAATGAGAATGAAAACACAATGGTTCAAAGTCTTTGGAATGCAGCAAAAGCTGTTCTAAGAGTAAAGTTTATAGCAATACAGCCTTACCTCAAGAAGCAAGAAAAATCTTAAATAAACAACCTAACCTTACACCTAAAGGAAGTAGAAAAAGAACAAACAAAACCCAAACCCAGCAGAAGGAAGGAAATAATAAAGATTAGAGCAAAAATAAATTATATAGAAAATTAAAAAAAACAATAGAACAGATCAATGAAACCAGGAGTTGGTTCTTTGAAAAGATCAATAAAATTGATAAAACTTTAGCCAGGCACATTAAAAAAAAAGAAGGTGGACTCAAATAAATAAAATCAGAAATGAAAGAGGAGAAATAACAACCAACACCACAGAAAGACAAAGGATTATAAGACAATATCATGAAAAATGATATGCCAACAAATTGGACAAACTAGAAGAAATGGAGAAAATTCTAGAAACATCTAACCTCCCAAAATTAAATCAGAAAGAAAGAGAAAATTTGAACAGACCAATTACCAGCAATGAAACTAAATCAGTAATCCAAAAATTCCCAACAAACTAAAGTTTAGGACCAGATGGCTTCATAGGTGAATGCTATCAAATATTTCAAAAAGAGTTCATACCTATTCTTCTCAAACTGTTCCAAAACATATAAGAGGAAGGAAAGCTTCCAAATTCAGTTTATGAAGCCTGCATTACCCTGATACCAAAACCAGATAAAGACACTAAAAGAGAGAGAGAGACAGAGAGAGCTACAGGCTAATATCTTTGATGAACATAGATGCAAAGCTCTTCAACAAAATGTTAGCAAACTGAATCCAACAATACATTAAAAAATCATACACCATGATCAAGTGGGATTCATTACCTAGATGCAGGGGTGGTTCAATATTCATAAATCAATCAATGTGATACATAATATCAACAAGAGAAATGATAAAAACTGTATGATTATCTCAATAGATGAAGAATAAGCATTCAAAACAATATAACATCCATTCATGATAAAAACCCTCCACAAAGTGGGTTTAGAGGGAACATAAACATACTTCAATGTAATAAAGGCCATATATGAAAAACCCACAGCTAACATCATACTCAGTGGTGAAAAACTGAGAGCTTTTTCCTCTAAGGTCAGATAGGAGACAGGAATGCCCACTCTCACCACTTTTATTCAACATAGTACTGAAAGTCCTAGCCACAGCAATCCAAAAAGAAAAAGAAACAAAACCATCCAAATTGGTAAGGAAAAAAAAAGAAAGTAAAATTTCACTTATTTGCAGATGACATATTATATATAGAAGACCCTAAAGACTCCACCAAAAAACTACTAGAACTGATCAATGAATCCAGTAAGGTCACAGGATACAAAATCAATGTACAGAAATCTTGCATTTCAACACACTAATAATGAAGCAACAGAAGAGAAATTAAGAAAGCAATCTGATTTACAAGTGCACCAAAAATAATAAAATACCTAGGAATAAACTTAACCAATTAGGTGAAAGATCTATACTCTGAAAACTACAAAACACTGATGAAAAAAATTAAAGACAACACCAACAATGAAGAGATATTCCATGCTCATGAATTGGAAGAACAATTATTATTAAAATGTCTTTACTACCCAAACCAATCTACAGATTTAAAGGAATCTCTATCAAATACCAATAGCATTTTTCATAGAACTGGGACAAATAATCCTAAAATTTGTATGGAACCACAAAAGACCCCAAATAGCCAAAACAATCTTGAAGAAGAGAAACAAAGCTGGAGGTATCCAGATTTCAAGTAATACTACAAAGCTGTAGTAAACAAAAGAGTATGGTTTTGGCACAAAAATAGACACATAGATCAATGCCCAGAAACAAACCCATGATTACATGGTCAATTAATCTTTGACAAAAGAGGTAAGACAATGCAATGGAAAAAAGATGGTTTCTTTAACAAATGGTGTTGAGAACACTGGACAGCTATATGCAAAAGAATGAAACTGGACCACTTGCTTTCACCATACACAAAAATAAACTCAGAATGGATTAAAGACCTAAATTTGAGTCCTGAAACCATAAAAATCCTAGAAGAGAACACAGGCAGTAATTTCTCTGACATTGGCCATAGCAACATTTTTCTAGATATGTCTCCTGAGATGAGGGAAACAAAAGCAAAATTAAACTATTGGGATTACACTAAAATAAAAAGCTTTGGCACAGCAAAGGAAACAGTCAACAAAACTAAAAGACAACTTACTGAATGGAAGAAGGTATTTATAAATGACGTATCTGATAAAGGGTTAGTGTCCAAGATATATAAAGAATTTACACAACTCAATACCAAAAACAAATAATCCAGTTTAAAATTGGACAGAAGACATGAACAGATATTTCTCCAGAGAAAACATACAGATGGCCATTAGCACATAAAAAGATGCTCAACATCACTCATCATCAGGGAGATACAAATCAAAACTGCAATGAGATATCACCTCACACTAGTGAGAATGGCTAATTTCAAAAACACAAGAAACAACAGGTGTTGGCAAAGATGTGGAGAAAAAGGAACTCTCATGCGTTGTTGGTGGAAATGCAAAGTGGAGCAGTCACCGTGGAAAACAGTATGGAGGGTCCTGAGAAAATTAAATGTAGGACTATGCTATGATCCAGCAATCATACTACTGGGTATTTACTTGAAAAATAAAAAACACTAATTCAAAGAGATACATGAACCCCTTTATAGCAGCATTGTTTACAATAACCAAACTATTGAGCCCTAAAAAAGAATGAAATCTTGCCATTTGGAACAACATGGATGGAACTAGAGTGTATCATGCTAATCGAAACAAGTCAGTCAGAAAAAGACAATTATCATCGGATGTCATTCATGTGGAATTTAAGAAACAAAACAAATGAACAAA
Organism: Callorhinus ursinus; assembly: GCF_003265705.2. NCBI lineage: Eukaryota > Metazoa > Chordata > Mammalia > Carnivora > Otariidae > Callorhinus > Callorhinus ursinus. Next base: position 2,960,928 of record NW_027397138.1, read on the forward strand.
GAGGAAAAAAATAGACAAATCAAGAAACAGACTCTTAACTATAGAGAACAAGCTGATGGTTACCAGAGGGGAGGTAGGTAGGAGGTTGAGTGAAATTGATGAAGGGGATTAAGGAGTGCACAGGGTGATGTATGGAAGTATTGAATCACTATAGTGTACTCCTGAAACTAACATAACAGGATTTGTTAACTATATTGGAATTAAACATAATAAAATTTTTAAAAAGATTTTATTTCTTTATTTGAGAGAGAGAAAGTGCTCGAGAAAGCATGAGCAAGGGGAGGAGCAGGGGGAGCCTGCTGTGGGGCTCGATCTCAGGACCTCTGAGATTGTGACCTGAAGCCAAGGCAGATGCTTAACCACTGAGCCACCAAGGTGCCCCCATAATAAAATATGTTTAAAAGGTCAATACAAAGTACTGAGAAAGAGAGAGATAGAGAAGTTCGTAAAGGATGACTGTTTTCCCTGGTATAGAAAATTCAACCACTAAATCCTTGTTCCCTGATTTAGAGGTGGCCCGTAACTCAGGCCTCTTACGGCTCTCCCAAGAGATTAACTAGAATGAGAAATTGGCAAGGATGGGAGAAACGCGCCAGGCAGTGTGTGTGGACATGCCAAGTGCATTAGCAAGGATGCTACAGGAGAACTCTGCTTTGGGATTACTGTCTTAGTTCAGGCTATTTTAACAAAATACCAGAGACTGCGGGCTTAAACAACAAGTATTTATTTCTCACTCTTCTGAAGGCTCTGGAGTACAAGATGAAGGTAACAGCAGGCTTGGTTCCTGGTCAGAGCTCTCTTCCTGGTTTGCAGAGCAGATGTCTTCTCGCTGTGTCTTCACAGGGGGGAGAGATTTCACCTCTCTGGTGTCTCTTCTTTTCAGCGAACTAATTCCATTCAAGAGGCCTCCACCTACAGGACCCGATGGCCTCCCAAAGGCCCCATCTCCAAATACCATCACACTAGGGATTAGGGCTTTAACATAAGAATCTGGGGGAGACACTAACCTTCAGTTTATAGCACTTACTAATACATGAACAGCATAATATAAGGAGACACATAGGACAAATTGATGTAGATTTTGGAGTAGTATTGTTGGGGTCCAGAGCTGATGCCTAACAATTCTTGAGACGTCTTTGGTGCAAAAAGGTGGTTTTATTAAAGCACAGGGACAGAACCTGTGGGCAGAAAGAGCGGCTGCTTCCCATGCTGCCTGCCGCCCCAGGATTGTGAAGAGCAAGTGACTATATACCTTGGCTTTGAAGGAATTAAAGATAAAGGAAGTTCCAAAAGGACTTTCATATGCTAAAGAACACTCCCAGGATCCCAGAGGCCTTGCTATAACGTCAAGCCAAGGTCGTTTTTCCCTCTAGCAAAGCATTAACTTTAGACAGTTGGGAGTTCCCTGGAGGAAAGTTCTACTCTGCCTGCCTCAAGTATTTGTCAATGGGCTGCAGGTTATAAGGATATTTAATTTTATCTACATTTCCTTCTGCCTTTGTTTCCCATGTCAAAATTACTCAAGACGGATTTAGTGAGTTTCTTGCAAGTATCCTAGAGCAGTGGCCAGTGGCGGTCAAGGGATGTTTTGCTGTTGCTGTTTTAGTAGCAAACATCCAGATTTTCTAACAAAATCTTTCAATCTTTCCCAGAACTCCCACCCTGTATGTGCAATGAAGAAATGCAGTGCCTATCCGGTCTTAGTGAAGACAGTGGCCCAGAACCCATACAGCTCTGCCTTCTTCGCTTCCATCCTGGGATGCCTTCTGTAAAGCATATTGCTGAAACTGATGCCACTCAGAGCAAGACAATTTTTAAGCATCAAATATGTTTTAAATAAAATGATGGAATTAATGGACAACTGTTATTTTTTATTTAAGGCTTGGCTTGGCAAAAATCAAAACAAAAACTGGCAACTTGACATCAGTTTCTCAAATTAAAACCATGCAAAACAAAACCTATCAAATTGTTATGGGTTGAGTTGTACATTCCCCACTCGCCCCCCCTCAAAGATGCTGAAGTCTTAACTTCTGGGACCTCAGAATGTGACCTTATTTGGAAATAGGGCCTTCGGGGAGGTAATCAAATTAGAATGGGATTATTAGGATGGGTACTAATCCAATATGACTGTCCTTATAAAAAGGACATCCGCAAGCAAGGAATGCCTGAGCCTAGGAGAGTGGCTTGCACCAGACTTCCCTCCGAGCTCTCCGAAGATACCAACCTGCCAATGCCTTGAATACAGACTTCCTGCCTCTGGAACCGTGAGACAAGGGATGCCCGGTATAAGTCATGCAGTCTGTGACACCTTGCTGTGGCAGCCCTGGGAAAGTAATACACAAATAAAGGAGAAACTATTGATGCCTGAAATCTGAGTCCAAGGAATACTGGAGAAGCAGATTCAGAAGAAAAATAAGACCCTGTATTTTCCCCAGAGAAGGAAGATGATCAACCTTAGTGGAGTCCCTGCCAGGTACCAGGCACTGGGCAAGTTTGGTTTGACCCATTAGCTCATCTAATTCTCATTGCAGGGCTAAGACATTGGATATTGATCCATGTGTGGATGAGGAAATTAAAGTTCGGAGAGAATCATTTGACCTCATCCAAGATCATACTAAGTGGCGAGTCTGATTCCCAAAAATTATGATAGCTAATATTATTGAGTACTTCCTATGTCTGGAGCTGCTATAAAGGCTTCACACATATTAACTCATTCAATCTTTTTTTTTTTAAGGATTTTATTTATTTATTTGATACACATAGAGAGAGAACAAGCATGGGGAATGACAGAGGGAGAGGGAGAAGCAGGCTCCCTGCTGAGCAAGGAGCGTGATCAGGGGTTAGATCCCAGGACCCTGGGATCATGACCTGAGTCAAAGGCAGACACTGAGCCACCCAGGCGCCACTAAGTCATTCAATCTTAATAATAACCCTGTGAGGTAGCATCCATGAACGTGAACTGTTTCTCATTTTAGTCATTTTTAAGGTTTTTAAAAAACAGAATTATCTTCAAGAACTTTTCTCCAAAGTTATCTTTTAATTCTTTCTTGGATTAATTCCTCTAACCAATAGCTATGTTACTGTTAATAACATTTTCCAGCTGGTTATTACTGGTAGAAATGAATTGTTGTAAGTTACATAACACTGCAGTTAGAGTCTGGGCTCTAAATCTACACTATCTCCAGTTTACCCCTTGCTCCATGACCTTGGGCAAGGTATTGAATCTCAGCTTTGTGCATTAGCCACTTTATCTGTATAATGGGGGTAATAATAGCACCTACCTCATGGGGTTGGTGTGAGAATTCAATGAATTAATATATTTATTAATATTAATATATTTAGATCATTAAAACAGGTCTAATTATAATAAGTATTAGCTCTCAGCATTGTTACTTATTGTTATTTTTTAGATTTTTAATTATTTTTTATTTTTTTATTGTTTATATGAGAGAGAGAGAAGGAGAGACAGTGAGAAAGTACAAGCGGGGAGGAGAGGGAGGAGCGAGCTCCCCGCAGAGCAAGGAGCCCAATGTGGGGCTCGATCCCAGGACCCTGGGATCATGACCTGAGCCAAAGGCAGATGCTTAACCAACTGAGCCACCCAGGTGCCCCTGTGATTTACTGTTATCATCCCATTTTACAAGATGATAAATTCTGTAAAATATAGGCTTTGCTTTTTTGTCCTGAAACATAGGTTTTCAAGTCAGGCTGACCTGGGTTTAAACTGCAAATCTCACCTACTATGTGACTTTGTCAAAATTTTTCTCCGCATCTTGGTTTCTTCGATTGTGTAATTTTAACTCTGTTTAAGAAGAAACAAAATTTTGTGCTGCCTTAGATTTTTGCAGATTTCCAGAGCAGAGATAATCAAATGGCTGTTATCTAAAATACCAAGATTATTTTGAGTTCCTTATGTTTTTTTTAATTTTATTATGTTATATTAATCACCATACATTACATCATTAGCTTTTGATGTAGTGTTCCATGATTCATTGTTTGCGTGTAACACCCAGTGCTCCATGCAGTACGTGCGCTCTTTAATACCCATCACACCCTCCCCTCTAAAACCCTCCCATCTAGAACCCTCAGTTTAGTTCAGCTTTAGGCAGGAAAGGGAAGGGAGAAGTAGAGAGACAGAGACAGAGAGAGAGAAAAGAAAGCCCAATAAATTCAGTTTAAGTTCAGTTACATCTAAAGGGATTGATAATATATACAACTTATTAATGACTTCCTACAATGATTAAAAAGTGTTCTACAATTCTTTTTTTTTTTTTTTTTAGTGTTCTACAATTCTTGACATCTAGTCAAACATGGATAAGGGCAGATTTTTTAATAAAACCATTTCAAGCTTTGCGTTGACCAGGAGGAAAGCATGAGGGTCAAATGTCCCATTGATAGAAGGAATGGTGTAGCCAGTTCAGTCCTACTTGGGATCAGCAAATAGGTTCTAGATCTCCAGCTTTGATTCAGCTGCTTGTCTGCACTCAGTAAGACCGTTAGAGCACTGACAGAATCTGTATGAGCTATGTACTCTCAGGAATTATTTTCCTCTATAGTTTTCCTTTATTTATTTATTTGTTTGTATAAAGATTTTATTTATTTGAGAGATAGCACAAGCAGGGGGAGAGAGAAGCAGACTCCCCACTGAGCAGGGAACCCAACGTGGGGCTCGATCCCAGGACCCGGGGATCATGACCCAGGCTAAAGGCAGATGCTAAACCAACTGAGCCAGCCGAGTACCCCTAGTTTTCCTTCATTTAAAGCTGATTCCTTTCATAAAAGAACATTGCTATTTGAGATTGCACATTTTCCTTCCTCAAAAAGAGGCCTGATTTTACTCTCTTACACTTTATGGACTTGCTATAAGGATTAAATGAGATAAGTGTTTGCAAAGTTCTTAGCACATGGCTGGCAATGAGAAAACAATAACTCTCATAATCATTATACTTCTCTGGAAACCAAACTATTGACCTTCTATGAGAAGGAACACAAAGATGATTCTGTATTAGCAGCCAGTGGTTTTTTTTGGCAAATGTGTCCTTCTATTTCTCTACCTTTCTAACTATGAGCTTTAAAGCTTTTTTTTTTTTTTTATGGCTATGACAAGGTCCTTAGAGATTTTCAAAGCTTGAATTTTCATAAGCTTATTTTCAAATATAAAACAGGGAATAAAAAAAACAGAAGAAGGCTGAAAGATATTTGAAACAGTATTTGACAGTTTGATCATCAAAAATAGCAATGTGTTTGATTCATTTCTGAGTTGGGAAAATAAATGTCATTTATTGATGTTAGTATAGACTTGTTCTCAAGAAAAATCACATAAAAATCTCGGAGCTCAACTCTGCAGGGAGCCACCCCACCATCTCAGCTCATCACTTCTGGGGAAGTTTGCGATGCTATCTCCTGAATGACAAACGTGAAAAAACAGATGGCTTAAAAAGGAAGTTTCACAGAGTAATAAGAACAGTTCCTATTATTTTGAAGCAGCCCCTCAAAAAGGACTGCAGCCACCTCAAATTATTGTATAATCATAACCAAACTCTGTATGAAAAAAATGTGGTTATACTCCACCTATTTCTTCAAAGGATTTTAAAGTAGCTCATAGTAGAGGACTTTCAAAAAGAATAATAAAATGAGAATAGGAAAAAAATTAATGATATAGGAAAAAAACTATTACCAATTCTCAGGAAATAGCATTGTTACTGTAATAAGCATAAAAGTTTGTTCTAAATTTCTTGGAAGCCAGGACAAAAAGGGAGCCTTATTTCAGAAAGAAAAGATCATTGCAAAGCTGTTAGAATTGAAGAATGGAAGAAACAGAAGCCACTGATGATTGCACGGTGCTCTGGGCTGGACCCTGTCATCCACTCATCAATCCTGGAAGGTCAAATACAATCCCTGGGTGCCCACTCACAACCAACTCCACACAACATGCCCAAAGACTGAAATAAAAAGGTGTGTATAGCTGCTCAATGAAGTGTTCACACAACAAATTTGTTTTGTCCATTTAGTTGATGGGGCTTTTGTGGGCTGAACTGAATTGACCAATTCATTTTATATGGCCAGAACCATATTCTCATTTTTGCTGATACATCTGCTTGCATGTAACAGGAACACAACTTACCCAACTAGTCTTATCCCTCCTCTCTAAAATAAAATAAAATAAAATAAAATAAAATAAAATAAAATAAAATAAAGAAAAAGAAGTTTTGTTTGGAATTCTTATTCAAGGAAGATTAGTCTCTTCTCCCTTCTTTATTTATTCAATCATTCATTTGTATCATTATGGACTCATGGATATTTATGTTATACTTTGGGCTTATAATCCAATACTACTTTATTTTGTTGCTCAAATTCATTGGGACTTCTTCCGGTTGGCTCCTATGTCCCTTTCACATATCCCAACAATGCAGTTGTTTGCTGGTTGGTTGGTTTGTTTTGAGTACTTTTTTATTTTCTGATACTACAAAACATTACAAGCTCATCTTATTTCCTGCTCTAGGCTTAGAGTCAGCCATTTCTCCAAGGAAGGAGGGCAGGACTTTTAAGATATTTCTCCGACTTTACAACGGAGTTAATTGAGGCAGATTAGGTAGCTCACTGAAGTTTCCAGAACTAACTGGTAATAGTATTAGTAAAAGAACCCCAGGCCCTTTCCTCTAGACCATGATTTTTATCCGTTTATTTAATAAATCTTACTAGAATCACTGCAGAAATTTCAAGTAAGCACAGATTTCCACAGACTTTGTACCTTAGTATAGAACCCCAGAGAACTGTCAAGTTGTAAACATTGAAACCTAGTGAATGGCATGCTCTAAAGGAAAAGAAGAAATATTGTGGGAATATTGAGAAGATGTGGGGGAAAATCTTGCCTAATCCACCGAGAAGCTATCCTTTTTCAAAGAAACAGGGTCTCTGTGGGCATCTGAGTAGTCATTGAAGCTGCAAAGGGCCCCTGATGGGAAGGCAATCTCTGTGGGCTGCCGGGACCCTGAAACTCAGGTCAGAGGGGCTGGGGTCACCCCTCAGGAAGCCGGGTCCTCCTATACAGGATTCTTAGTCCTACAGGGAGCTTCTAGAAACACTTGAGAGAGGCTAACATAAAAATGGCTCAAGAAAATTTAGGATGTTTGGGGCATAAGTTTAGCCTTTTGAATCAAGATGGGAATTATTACAAAAAACTGTGTGATTGAAGCCCTCGGAACTTTGGGGGGCACAGGCCAGTACCTGGAAAAGATATTAAAACTGCCACGCTGGGGATATAAGTGTGAAGTGTGCTCTTTCCATGACTAAAACTCATTAATGTTCACATCCTATCACTGGGGGAAGAAAGCATTTGTTAATCAAAATGGACTGGTGGGATTTATCATCCTAGACTTTTCTCCATTGATTTCTTTTCTTAAAGAAATTCCCCAGTGTGCTGATCCAGAGTTCCCCCAAGGAACTCAATTTAATTTCCTGCCAGTTATTTATTGCTATACTTAATGTACCTTTCCTTTTTTTTTTAAGTTCATTTCATACAAATTCAGCTGCCCTCCTCAGTGTGCTGTGTTTGCCTGTTGCCTGCATCTCCAAAGACCCCACATGAAAAGTGGGATAAAATTAGATGATAAATCATTTCCATCTTTGCTTGTACCATAGTCTCTATTTTATTTCCATCCATGATTTCACCATACACAAAAAAGTCAGATATGTTAACATTCTTGATAAATGTTACAGTTCCAGGAGGCACTTTCAAAGCTCTGAATGCATGTGATAATCATCTGAGTTATGTAGAATAAATATGCTCTGTTCTGCATTTTCCTCTGGGGGTATTTAGCGATGAACTTTGTTAAGTACTGGGAGCATCTGTATTGATCAGGGTCTAGTCAAGACACAGAAACTGCACCAGTTACATCTTATAATAGAATTTTATATAAAGGATTGCTGGTTAGGCATCAAGAATTGTTTTTTTTTAAAGATTTTATTTATTTATTTATTTATTTATTTATTTGTTAGAGAGAGAGAGGCAGAGGGAGAAGTAGGCTACTTGCCCGACGCAGGACTCGATCCCAGGGCCCTGGGAACATGACCTGAGCCAGAGACAGATGCTTAACCAACTTAGCCACCTGGGCATCCCTAGGCATCAAAAATTGTTAACTAGGCTACTAAAAAGTCAGAAAGAGAACCATAAGGTATCCCAGAGGTAGCAAATACAGGAAGCAGCTATTACCTTGGTAGGGGGGAACAAAGGGAAGAAGTTGGGATGCTTAAAATTTGGAAGCTTGAGGAAGAGCTCCTGCAAAACCGTGACTTTGATCTCTGAGGAGGGAACACCGCTCAGCTGATCCTGGCATGTCTGAGTGTAGCAGAGGGACCCCATGGATCTGAGGCCCACACCTCGGAGGAGTGGGAACTGGCCGACTGGTGCTAGAAGCTGAGGTGGTACAATAAGGTGGCTCTGGGAGTGTTGGAAAAGCTGCTGCTTCTGGAAAAAACTGCCCCTGCCAGGGACAAGAAGACACGTGGCTAAGGGCACACTGGCAGGCAGGGAGACCAGGCTGCGTAGAATGGAGATTATAAGTAACTGCCCTAAAGTCAGAATGGCGGCTTTTGCATCCCTGCTCCACCACTTTTTAGCTCTGTGACCTTGGCAAGTTAGCTTCAATGTTCCCATACATAAAATGGGGCTAGTATTCTTTATCTGGTATTCCCTATCTGAGGATCAAGAGTGATCATCTATGGAAAGTGCTTGGCAAAGTACCTAGTACATAAACTCCCAATGCACTATTGCTGCTATTGCTATGAATGAGTGTTTATTTTATTTTCTTTAGTTATTTTTAAAGATTTTATTTTAAGGAGTCTCCACACACGACACAGGCCTCAAACTCAGAATTCTGTGTCAATAGAGTCGCACACTCTATTGACAGAGCCAACCAGGTGCCCCGATGTACGAGAGTTTAAATCAGTGCTTCTTGATCCAGGGTGATTTTGTTTCCCAAGGGACATTCAGCAATGCCTGGAAATATTTTTGATTGTCATGACTTGGAAGCAGTGCTCGGGCATCTAGTGGAGAGAAGCCAAGAACGCTGCTGGCTATCCTATACTGCACAGGACAACAAAGAAGTATGTAGCCCAAATAGTGAACAGTGCTGAGGTTAAGAAACCCTGTTTTAATAAAAAAAAAAAAAAAAAAAGCTATGTTCCAAGAACTATGAAGGAACAGTAATTCAGAGGGAGGAATGCTCAGCGAAGACCAGAGCAGTATGAGCACACTGTGGAGAAAGACACCCTGGAAGGATGAATAAATTTAGCTCAATGAGTAGAGGAAGGAGGGCATTCCAAGCAGAGGAATCACATAAGAAAATGCTTGACAGTGAGACCTTGTCGTCTTCTTCTTCTTCTTTAAAAGATTTTATTTTATTTTTTTAAAGTAATCTCTACAACCCAGTGGAGGGCTCAAACTCACAATCTTGAGATCAAGAGTCACACACTCCACCGACTGACCCAGCCAGGCACCCCAGGACCTTGTCTTCTTCACTACCTTTATTACTAAGGTGCACATCCAAACCCTCACAGAGATGGTGTAAATCAGTGACTCGGAGAGAATGCCAAGTATGAGTCTCCATTCAGGTTGCTTTTCTAACAGAAATCTCACACAACCTCCTGTCATGATTATGAGGAAGAAGATGTCCTTACAGGATATAGCCCAGACTTATCTGTCATGTCACTCAGCGTTTCATACAACCTACATTGCAGTCAGAAAAAACTCAGATGATGAGGCTGATGAACTACACAGAAGATGCAGCTACCTTTCAGAGTGCTACCTTCTAGATTCGTTTCTCCTCCAGAAACTAGGTGACCTTCTAGAGCATTGACCTTAACAGGAAGCCAATCATTCTACTTAAACCACAGCTTGGCAAATCAGCTGGGCTTTGGACTCCATACTTGAACTCATGCAAGTAACCTTACACAGTCAGTATTAAATAGGTTTAGTCTCACTTGTCTATTTTTGCTTTCATTGCCTTTGCTTTTTGTGTCACATCCAAAAAATCATTGCCAAGTCCAATGTCAAAGAGATTGTTCTCTATGTTTTATTCTAGGAGTTTTATTGTGTCAGGTCTTCTGTTCAAGTCTTTAATCCACTTTGAGTTGATTTTATCTGCACCCCCATGTTCAGGGCAGTGTTATTCACAATAGCCAAGATATGGAAACAACCTAAGTGTCCATCAATGGATGAATGGATAAAGAGGAGGCAATATGTATATATATATATATATATGTGTATATATATATATATATATAGTGTATATTGTATATATATATGATATATACAATAGAATACTATTCAGCCACAAGAAAGAAGGTAATCCTGCCATTTGCAACAACATGGATAGAAGTTAAGGGCCTTATGCTAACTGAAACAAGTCAGACAGACAAAGACAAATACCATGATATGAATTATATGTAGAATCTAAAAAAGCTGAACTCACAGAAATAGAGATTAGAATGGTGGTCATCAAAGCCTGGGGAGTGGGGGGAATAGGGAGATTTTGGTCAAAAAATATGAACTTCCAGCTCTATGATGAATAAGTTCTGTTGAACTCATGTAGAGCATGCTCCTTGTAGTTCATAATCCTGTATCATATACTTGAAAGTTCCTAAAAGAGTAGATAAGCAATGTTGTCACCACAAAAAAGAAATGTTAATAATATGACATGATAAACGTGTTAGCTACTGCCACAGTGGTCATCATTTTGTAACACATGAGTACCAAATCAACATGTTGTATGTCTTAAACACACACAGTGTTATATGTCAATTTTTCTGAAAAAAAAAAAAAAAGAAAAGATCTTGATCACAGTCAAGGTTATACCATAAATGAATTGCCCTAGAGTTGTCATGTTTTAGAAGAATTGAGGCAACACTCAACCAGGAGTCAGGAATGGGGATGAGGATCCAGCTCTGCTCCCAATAAACCATGTGACTTTCCTTGAACTATTCCATACACATCTCTTTGCCTGTGGTTTCCTTGCAATGAAAACAAAGTCATGAGAAAAGGTGTCCTCGGATTCATTCAGGGTGCAAATTTTGAAAGTTTTATCTTGCTTCTTTTCAGAATCTAAAATTCCCAGATCTTTTTTACTAATGTTAGGAAACATTATACAGTTGTTTGTTTGCTTGTTTGTCTGTTTGTTTTAACCAGGCTTTCCCAGCTAAAATGGGGACTCCATGAGGACAGGGATTTATTTGTTCACGACTGTATCCTTAGTACCTAGAGTAATTCCTGGCTGATGATGGGGACTCAATAAATATTTGTTGAATGTTCAAAGGTCTCAAGTCTCTGATAGTCTTGGGGTAAAGACAGACAAAACAAGGAAAGAATTAGGTGTTTGAGGATTCAGACCAGAGAGAGGGTAAAACAAGGAAAAGCTTAAAGAGATGTTACTTGAGCTGAGTCTTACAGCACGAGTAGGAGTTTACAGGGGACAAAGCAAGGGAGAAACATTTCTGAACAGAGTATTAGGTATGCAAAAGCATGAAAGAACAAAGTTCTTTCAAAAACTGCACCTTGCTGTAGTTTAGCTCTGGCTGGGCCAAAGATACAGGAGTGCAGACATCAGAAGATAATCTGGGAGAGGGGCCAAACAAGAGAGAGCCTTGTGTGCCTACTGGCTGACCATTGACAAAGAATGGGAAGGAACCAAAGAGTTGTGTCATGATGACCAGACTGAGATGTGACAAAGCTTTTACTGACAGCCAAGGGGAAGACAATGGGGGCCGAACAAGAGGTAGGGAGTGTGATGAGTCACAATGTCTGCCTGTGGCCGAGAGACTGAGAGTGGAGAGAATATGACGATCTTTCTAATCTATCAGATCATATGAATTAGGTTAGGTAGATCAAACTAACCATTCACCAGGGATTTCTCTGCTTGTCAAGACAATATATGCAGTTCTTAAAATGTTCGAGACTCAAAACACCCTGTGGTTAGATTAATTATTGGGCATATTCTGCTAAATTCATGTGAGATTATTAGTTGGTATTTCCATCACTTAGACTTCCCTGTTTGTAATGTGTTCCCTGGTTTTGAAGGAGTCTTACAACAGGTGGGTTTCTGTATTTAGGTCATTTTCTATACATTTCCTTGGAAATTTCAGTAGGGACATCCTGTTCATCACCACCATCAAATTGTCAGGTAGGTTTTTATAGAAGTGTATATGTGAACACTTGTTTTGAAATTTGAAATAATGGGGTAATTTTCTCTGCTACTCTCATCATTTTCAGAAAAGCAATATTTGCAATATAATCACTTTTTACCAGGCAATATTGATATTACCAAATGGGCTCAGGTGAAAAATAATGAAGAAAAGTTTCCTTGTTTTCTCTTTATTCTGAGACTGGACATGTCCTTCTGGACAAAAGCATTCATGTTGCTTTTTAAAGCTTTATGTTTTCTTTTTCCTTTCACAAATACACTCAGGTCATTTTCAAGGTCTTTGTGTTCTCCCATTTCCATTTAACTTGTTTGTTATCTTTCCATATACACCTGTGCTCATATCAAAAAGGGAAGATTGGCCATTAGGGCCCAAATACCACTCCCATTTTCAGATTTATTCACTTTATGGACAGGAAGAGGCAGCAAGTTTACCTTCTTCTTTCAACACTTTCTTCCTGGGTGCATAATTGTGATGTTTTTATAATAAAAATGGTAGAACCCCTTTGTATTTAGAGTAAATGCTCCTCCCTGATCACAGATGAGACACAAAGGGCACCATTGAATGGATAACAATGAGTACCATACCATTTGTGTTTGGTTACCTCATTACTCTGTTTTAATTAGCCCCCTACTTACTTCCAGCTGCTGCTAATGAGCTTCAACTGTGGAAAGAAACACACACACCTCCCTTCCCCCAGTAAACATACTGAAAACTACAACTGCTCACCTCTTCAGGTCAGTGGAGGAGGTATATTAGCAGGTAGTAGAAGTCATGGTGACTTTTCCCTTGTGGAACCAGTTAATCACATTGAACTTTTTATCAAACTGATCACTCCACCTTTTGGCTCTGGTTTTCCACGAGTTTTCTCTATTCATGGAGAAAGAGGTCTCAATCTATAGCTGAAATGCAGCCTTAGTTTGACTTCATTCCATTCACAAAGATCTGGAGAGGTTTTAGCTGAAAGAATAATTCTCCTCCCTGGTGAGAACCTCCAGCTCATACTTTCTGAATGATTGTGTAGATTCTTTACAGACTTGGTAAAGCACAGGAGATATGAATAGTGTTTTCTTTACTAAAAGTACCCCCTTTCACCCCATTCTTTGGCTATTCCCTCCACATTTACTATTTGCTTTATCACATCACATGCCTATCAAAAATTTCTTGGTGGTGTTTCATTGCTTGTAGAATCCAGATCCAGACCCCTGAGTCTAGTATTGTAGGCCCTGCCAGGGTGGTTCCATTCCTCATCTTCCCTCAATTCCTACCAACACACACACACACACATGCACACACACGCACATGCACGCACACACACTCCAAACATGAATACCATTGCTTCTTTAGGATCTTTGCTTATGCTCGAGCTACTACATAGAGTCCCCCTCAAATCCCTGTATATCCTGTGTATACGGATCTTCACTATCTTTCAGAGACACCTATCACAAGGAAGCTGTAGTGTGCTGGTAAATATTTCACAACCAGCTTCCCAGGAACACACACACAAGCAAGCAGGCAAACTGATCTGTGACCTTTACTGATTTCCATAGAGTAAATATTCTCACTATGGCCAATTTCAGTCTATCAGTGTGATGTCACTGAATGAAGAGTAGGAAGAGACAAGTAGTAGCACATAGCTATAAATTATTCCTATCATCAGATACAATAAAATTAGGCAACCTCAAGAGCATAGATAATAGTAAAAGAAAGTGAAATAAGTCCTGTATTTATTACCTTTATTTTCAGTATAGTTGAGCTGTAACTTTCTTTAGCTTAATTTTTAATAATGGCTGCATTTAACAACTGAAAATTAGACAACTGTCTACTGTGGGCTGGTTTAAGCCAGCTCCAGCCGGCACACCCCTGCACAGACCCCACCGTTACTTCCCTAGCCTACAGAAACCTCCTCTCTGTGCAGGTAGTAGCTATAGAACTATTTTGACCATTCATTCAAGCAAGCGTGTGTTGAGTGCCTACTGTGCGTCAGACATTCTAGTTCAGGGATTTAGGCAAAAAGCACATAAGAAAATAAAAACTCAATTTCAGGTGTAATCAGTTCCACCAAGAGGACAGTGACTAGGGGTGAGTGGTACCATTTACAGGGAAGTGAAACGGATGAGCAGAAATCGGGAGGTGGGGCAGAGGGGCTGAGGCTCAGTTTTGGATAAATTAGGTGCAGATGACTGTTAGACATCCAAAGAAGAGATGCAATTAGACCATTTCATTATAGATTCTATAACATTTAGAAGCCAGGAGTTATAAGATGAATCATGTCAACCCTTCTCCCTCTAGAATTTTTATGTTGAAGTCCCCACCTCCAGTACTCCAGAACATGACTGTATTTGGAGGCAGGGTCTTTAAAGACATGATTCAGTTAAAACAAGGTCATAAAATGAGTGGTGAGAAAGTAACTTTCTCTTGTTTAAATCCCCCTGTCTGTGGTACTTAGTCACAGCAGCCCTAGCAAACTAATACACCAGGCAAAGACATCAACCAGGTTCCACCTGCTATGAACTTTCACATACGTGTATCTTCGTTCCTCAGTGGAACACTGTGCTCCTTGAGTGCAAGAACCATGTATCCCCCCAGCGTCTGTCACACAGTCATGGCCTACCATGGTTGCCCTTGCAGGGGTTTAATTGGGCCCGATGGCAGCAGAAGGGGGCCTGGAGCCATTTTTTTAAAGCCCCAAAGGAGCTGAGAACACTGTATCTTGGTTCCATACAAAGCAGCTCCTAGGTATTCATATCATCCCCTGGGCAGTGAGCTGGTGTTGTAGGAATACTGGAGTACCTTTCGTCTGCATTCCACACTCACCACCCTGTCCCCCCGCCACGGACAGCCTGTGAGGCAGACCCAGTAAGGATCATTGCTCCCATTCTGCAGCATAGCAAGCAAGCCCCGAGAGGGGTAGAGAGCAACATTAAGGCCAGGTCGCGTGCAGGGTGGGGACTGACCTTGGGTCTCCTTGTCCCCTTGCCTGTTCAGGCTCCTGGGGAGTTCTTGGCACAAAGGCCAATTGCTCAAGGGAACCACAGGACCCAAGAAAGTATTGAACTAAAAGTATCTTCCCGATTGTAGGGCAAAGACTTCCCCAGAGAACAGACAATGCTTAAACCCAGGAAGAAAAAGACAGTCTTGGTCCCAGAGTCGGAAGTGAACAAGTTTGTGTAATGCATTATTCAGAAAAGACATCCCTTATCCTGACCCAGAGTGTCATTTTACTTTACCAGGCTAGGAATTTATCATTTTAATAATAGCCTCTGGGATTCCAGAGGCAAGAACACTTTCCGCATTTGTAAACACAGCATTTCCTTTCTTCTAAAAAGGACTGAGCCACCGACTTTGGGCACCAACAAGGAAATGAATATAATTTGCTCATACAGTCTTTTTCTCCAAGGACAAGCCCAGAATACATACTCTGACACTGCTCCTGACCCACAGCCTCTCCCGACACTCCGAAGGCTGAAGGCTGGCTGACCTGGAGAGCAGGTTTCCTCACAGGTTCCTTTTTCATCTTCATCTGCTCACAGAATGAAATTCCTGCTCAGTGGGTGGACTCGCCAGTGCTCCTTGGGCTTCCGAATCCAGCCCTCCGAGCCTCTGTATTCCGTTCCACGGGGAGGACAACCCAGCCACCCGGAAGCCATGGTGCGAAACTGCCCACGAAACTGGTGTGACCATTTTAAGAAAGAACTGAATGTGCATTTACATTTTTGATGCAGTTTTTATTTATTTTTTAAGGCCATCCGAAGTTTGGTTTTATTTACTTGTCATCAAAAGCATCTTAAAAACAAACATAATTTGTAAACATGTTCTCCCTTCCTGTCTATTATGTACTTCTGTAACATGTGATTCTTTTTTTTTCAATTTTTTTATTGTTGCAAAATACACATAACATAAAATTTACTCTCTTAACCATTTTTAAGTGTACAGTTGCGTGGTGGTATGTACATTCATATCATCCTGCAACCATCACCACCATCTACATGTGTGGATTTATATGTATTTTTATATTCTTTTCAATCAGCAAATGAGTCTTTCAATCAACAAGTCAGACATCAGCAGTCCACATAATGATCCACATACCTGCAGGAACAGAGGGGAAGGAGAAGTCTGTACTGTCCGAGGGGAGCTGCCAGTTGAGGGGAAAGGCAGACCCAGTTCCCTGGGAGGCCTCCAAGTGTTGTGAGTGAGGAAGAGAGCAAGAGTATGGGCAGGGCAGAAGTTTGTGTTTAATTAGGAAGGATATGCAGTTTGAGATAATAGAGAGGGACAATTTCAGAAGAAAATGGAGCTGTGGCCTGAGAGGAGGTAGCTGAAGTAG
This sequence comes from Callorhinus ursinus, assembly GCF_003265705.2. Classification (NCBI taxonomy): domain Eukaryota; kingdom Metazoa; phylum Chordata; class Mammalia; order Carnivora; family Otariidae; genus Callorhinus; species Callorhinus ursinus. The sequence continues at coordinate 2,977,450 of NW_027397138.1, forward strand.
AACAGAGGTGACAGTTACAGAATGGAGGAAGTCATGTAGCAAACTGAAAAGATAGAAAAATGCTGTACTGCCTGTTTTGGGGGGGACTCGCAGGGCTGTCCTCCTAGCTGTATAGACGAGCCCCTCCTGGGGTCCAGCCTCAAGACTTTGTCAAAGTGCCAGTTCCATCCATTGGCCTATGGCCTGTAATCAGCAAACGACGCTCAGGTTGCTAATCCCACCAAGTGGTGCCTCAGCCGTCCTTTGGACAGAGGTCTGGCGTGAGGTGCCAGGAAGATGCACAAGTCTGGGGAATCTTGACAGAAGGACCCAAGGCCATAAAGAAGTCATGTTGGCCCACAGTCAAAACACACACTTCACCACATCGTGATTCCTGTAATGGTATCAAGTGCACTCGAGGTAATTGGCTTAGTGTCTGTGAGGCCTCTGACCAAACTTATTACAGCCCTTGAGTAATACTTGGAGCAATTTTAGGGTGAGGAAACAGGTGGAATATGAAAAGAGTATGTTGCTGGATACCTCATGGTTCACCCATAGGACACAGTCTTTTATATGCACAACTACAGTCTGAACAAGGCTCATATGTTTTTGAAATGAAATCTCCAGTCTCAAAATTTAGACCAGTGATAGGGGGTATGATACAGGGTGGGAGGGAAGAGGACAACAGGGAGCCTGACCTAGTCTGAGGAAGCAGGGATCTTTCTCTGAGGAGATGACGCTTGAGCTGATATCTGAAGGATGAGTAGGTCCTGAGTAGTAAAAGGGAGGGTGGAGAATAGTCCAAGCAAAGGCCAAAGCACATGCAAAAGTCCTGAGGTGAAAGAGAGAATTAAAAATAAGTTCTAGGCACTTCGAATGGCTAGTTTGGCTGGAATCTAATGACGAACATCTAGAGTGACTAATCTTGAAGGGCAGATAGGTCTCGGAGTCTGCTAGGGCATCTTTGGCTGCAAGTAACAAAAGACCCTCAGTCACTTTAGCAGAAGTCTGGAGGTAGAACAGGAGGCATGACACAAACTTTAAGGTCACAAAGGGCCCAGAGACCTTTCATCGACCTCATCCACATCAGGACCCAAACTGGGTCACATGCTCACCCCTACACGGGACCCTGCCAAGGGAATGGAAATTGTCATAATTCGCAGGATCAGGATGTACCTTGGAGCCATTAATGGAATCCTCTTCCCAGAAGTCAGGTTGAGAAGTAGTAGACAGTAAATGAAATTGAGGTTCTGCTAGCAAGAAGTAAAGGGAAAATGCCAGAAGGCTACAGGTGGTATTTGACATAGCTTTGAGGCCACAATGAAACAACATCTTTAAGACAGAAGGTGTTTGTGTAAACAATCTCCAATCTCCTTCTCTTCGGGAAACACCCCAGTTAGATTGCCGTGAGGCTCAAGATTGCTTTAAAAACGAATGAGCTTGTTCTGACTGAGGAGAATTGTGTTTCTGGAGAATTACGGCAAAATGAAGGCAATCTTTAAAACGTTTCTACATTTGCAAAAACTTCCTTTAGTAGGCACCAACTGCACTATGTAGATTTTTATTGCTTTTTAAAAAAACTATTTTGTATCACAGGTACAAATAATACAGTAAAATGTGCTAATCTTAAGTGTGTAGCTTATTAAATTATTCCATGTATAAATGCCCATGTAACCACCATCTAGATCAAGATATAAAACATCTTCAGCACTCTATAAAATTCCATTGTTCTTTTCCTAGTCAGTGCTCCCACTCTTGCAAGCAGTACCATTGTTCTGACTGCTATAAGCTTTTATTAATTTCATCTGTTCTTGATCTTCATACAAATGGAATCTTATTGTGTGTTCTTTTTTGTTTGGCTTGTTTCATTCAACATAGTGTTTGTGAGATTCAGCCAACTTGTGTGTGTAGTCCCTCTTTGTTTTTTCCTCACTATGTGGTATTCCATACAATGAATATACACAATTACCCTTTTTCCTGATGATGGACATTTGTATTGTTTCCAGTTTGGGGAAATATGAATGTTCTTGTTGCTCTACATCTTCATCAACAACTGAAATTCTCAGGTTTTTTGTTTTGGGTTTTTTTGTTTGTTTGATTTTAGTTTTAGTTATTGTGGTGGATGTGTAGTTGTATCTCATTATGATGCATTTCTCTAAAAAGTCATGAAGCTGAGTCTCTTTTTGTGTTTATGGGCCATTTGGATACCCGTTCTGTGAAGAGCTGAAGTCGTTGCTCATTTTTTTATGTGGAGGTGTGTGTTTTTTCCTTATTGACTTGTAGAAGTTCTTTATGTATTCTGAATATAAGCCTTTGGTTGGGTATCACGATCCAAGTAAATGGCTTGCCTATTGCAGGACCATTAAGTGTGACAGTCAAGAAAGAATTCTTGAGATGTTTTACGGTGCAACTGAGTAAGTTTATTTAAGTAGCACGGGCACAGGACCTGTGGGCAGGAGATGCACTTCTTGCTGTGTGAGGCTGAAGGTTATATACTCAGTGCTCAAGGGGGAGGGGACATGTAGGGAATAGTGGCTCATAAATGCCTTTGAATTTCTACTCATAAAATTACTTTCTCAAGATGTTTCTGGTGCTTATCATTTAGCTTGATATTAACTATGGGTGAGATGTACAGGCTGCCATGAGACCCTTTAAGAATGTAGCAACCAGCCCCTATTTGATCCTTCTGGAAACTATGCAGGCTATAGATCAGCCTTCTGGGCTAAAGGTGAACACTTTTCTGCTTCTATCCCTCATCATGCCTTTTCACTTTAATAGGGTTTTTTAAGAAACAGAAGTTCCTAATTTTAATGATGTTCCATTAATAAATCTTTTCTTCTATGGTTAGTACTCTTATGGATTATTTAAGAAATTTTTGTCTACCCCAAGGTCATGAAATTATTTTCTTCTAAAATTTTTATTGTTTTACCTTTAGAATTTAGGACTATGAACCATATGAAATTAATGTTTGTGTACAGTGTAAAGAATAGATCAGAGATCCAGGAACATTTATTTCAAGGACCATACTTTTATCCTCAATTGCTGTAGTATCTTTATTATAAAGTGACTATATAAGGATAATTATTTTTCTGAACTCTCTCTTCTATTCTATTTGTCTGTTTGTCTGTCCTTGCACCAGTACATACTGTGTTCTGATGGCTTTATAATGAGCTTTGGAAGTTGGTAGGCAAGTCCTTTAGGTTTCTTTGTTCTTTTTTTTCTTCCAAAGAATTCTTCGCAATTCTCAATCTCTGCATTTCCATAAATACTTTATTTTTTTAAATAGCCTCCGCAACCAATGTGGGGCTTGAACTCAGGACCCCGAGATCAAGAGTTGCATACTCTACCGAGCCAGCCAGGCGCCCCTCCGTAAATACTTCAGAATCAACTTTTAAATTTTCAATAAAATACCTGCTGAGATTTTGATGAGGTTGTACTGAATCTATAGATCAATTTGAAGGTAATTAACATCTTAACAATATTGAATACTCCCACTGCTGATACTTTGGCACCATGCAAATATCCTGTTCCCCAACCAAAGTTCACCTACTGATTTTAACAACCACTGTCGATGCTTGCCTATATGAATTATCATAATGGAGGCTGGAAATTACTGGCTCTAATTCCATTTCTTTTTTTAGAGCGGTAGAAAGAGAGAGTGGGGGGGTAGGGGCAGAGGGAGAGTGAAAGAGAGAGAGAGAATCTTAAGCAGGCTCCATGCCTAGCACAGAGCCCTAAGATCATGACCTGAACTGAAATCAAGAGTCAGATGCTTAATCAACTGAGTCACCCAGGCGCCTCAATTCCATTATTTTTTCTACATTCATTAACTTTATATCTGTAAAGAAGACCTTATCTTATCCTTACTCCCCTTTTTGAGGGAATCTCTCCACTGAGTTAGATATAGAAATTTCTTTCATTATTGGTCAATAGTTTTCAGTCCAGTGGTATTGCATATCTTTCATTAGATTTATTCCTAATTATTCGGTGGGTTTCCATGCTATTATAAATGGTATTTTCATTTTCCAATCATTCATTTTCCAATCATTTATTCCAATCATTCATGTCCAGTCAGAAAACCATTAATTTTATATACTCTCCTGTGTTCAGTGACTATGCTAAAATCCCTAGTTAATTTTGATAACATGTCTAATTATATATTTATTTTGGATTTTTATGAAGAATTATTTCATCCATGATAATGAAAGCTTTCCTCTTCCTTCATGATCTTTACACTGTGTATATATTCCCTTGCCTCACTGCACTGGCTAGGAGCCCCATGTCAATGCGGAAGAGACAAAGTGTCATTTTCTCATTCTCATTGTGAAGATGACCCTGTGACTCCTGAGAGATGGGAATATTTCAGAGAAACAGATGGTTTTCTAAAACGAGGATGGGAATTGAAACTGTAGCAAGGTGAGAGAGAGAGGACTCATGTTGGTTCCGAATGAATACAACTTCATGGAACCTCAGGGGTGACTGGGGCAAAGATGGGGAAGAAACTTCTGAGGCTTATTTTGAAAAGCTGTATCTCTTTTGAAAGGCATGTTATTTTTAGGCCTCACATGAGGACAGTTAGAAATTATGGGTATGAGTGGGGGACTGAGGAATGCTAAAAGACTGTGTTCCATCAAGAAATTGATCAAAAGAGGAGGGACTTCTACAGAATGTGAAAGGAAACCTTATTAAAGGAAAAAAAAAACAAAACACCTCAAACAAACAATGCATCAGCAAAAGAAGAAAGTGACAGTAAGCTATAGAGAATTGCCATGGAGGACCACACCGTCGTGCCATGGATTTTTTTCAGGATGTTTTGCACACACATGCACACACATCACAAATAGTGATGATAGTTTTTAAATGCATTACAGCTCAACAAATGAACCAAGTCAGAGGGACCTCTTGGAGAGAGTGCACACATACGTGCATCGAGGAAAGTATCTGGAAAGTACGACCTCCAGGGAGATCTGACGCTCCCCTCTTGAACTGTATGTAACTGGCAATGATAAATGTTTATTGCAATATGGATCTGTTCTTCCTGTCTTATAAAATCAGGAAGATTTTAATGGAAGAGGTTCTGTGGGCCTGATCAATAACTCCATCTCTTAATTAAATGTGAGCCTGACCTATCAGCCAAAGCAACAGTTACCACCCTTAAGGGACCTTTACTGAGCTGTCACTTAATTCCAGGAATCATCTATGCCCAGGTCTGTTGAGAGTGACGTGAATGCCAATTTTTAAGTTGGTAAGACTCTTGAAGTATTGAAATTTGGTACAACAGTACAAAGTTTAAGGCTACTCCTTTAAAAAGCAAAATAAAACAGGGGAAATTAATTTTAATAACATGTTTCATTTAACCTGGTGTATTCAAAATGTTATCATTTTAACATGTAATCAATATGAGATACTTTATTTATTTTTTATTTTTTTAAATGTTTTTTAAAGATTTTATTTATTTATTTGAGAGAGAGAATGAGATAGAGAGAGAGAGCATGAGAGGGGGGAGGGTCAGAGGGAGAAGCAGACTCCCTGCTGAGCAGGGAGCCCGATGCGGGACTCGATCCCGGGACTCCAGGATCATGACCTGAGCCGAAGGCAGTTGCTTAACCAACTGAGCCACCCAGGTGCCCCCTTTATTTATTTTTTAAAAGATTTTATTTACTTATTTGGGAGAGAGAGTGAGAGAGAGAGAGCGATCATGAGCAGGGGGAAGGGTAGAGGGAGAAGCAGACTCCCCGCTGAGCAGGGAGCCCCAATGCAGAACTCCATCCTAGGACCCTGAGATCATGACCTGAGCCGAAGGCAGATGCTTAACCAACTAAGCAACCCAGGTGCCCCAATATGAGATAGTTTATACTCTTATCTCATATAAAGTCTTCAAAATCCAGTATTTTACATTTACTGCACATCTGAATTCAGATTAGCCTTATCTCAATTGTTCATCAGCCACATGTGGTGAGTATTGGAGAGTATAGTTCTAAGCTTGATTGGATATAAACATTTTTGGCCAGAATAGGTCATAGACGGTATTGTATTCTTCATATTTTATACTTTCATGTTGCATGACTGGGATGTCATGGCATCCCATGATTGATGATGTAAGCTTTATCATTTGATGAAGGGGGGCAGATTCCTTCATTACAAAGGCATGTTTTCATCTTTACATTAGCGAGGAATCTGTGGGCTGATACTTCCGCACCATGCAAATATCCTGTTCCCCAACCAAATTTCACCTATTAATTTTCGCAACCGTTGCTGATGCTTGCCTGAGCCAGTTATTATAATGAAAGCTGGAAACTACTGATTCTAATTCCATTGCTCCTTTCATATTCATTAACATATCTGTAAGGAGAGTTTTATTTTACCCCTCCCTCCTTTTTTGAGGGTCATTAGTGTTTATGGATTTTTTTTTACCTGATGTGTTATGATTAATTGGTTTTTTATATTAAAATTATTTCCAATTTTGGCACCTGCACGCTCATTTCTATAAAACAACTGGTAAATTTGTTTTTTTTAACTTCTTTAGATGCTTGCCTAAATAATAGCTTCCCAAAAGATTTCATAATCTATGTTCAAGTAAAATACCGTTAACATTTCAGAATAGGAATATTTCACAATCTGTAACATGTGGCCATATCACAGTTGTTCTTAAAAAATTTTTTTTGAAGGTTTTATTTATTCACTTGACAGAGACATAGCGAGAGAGGGAACACAAGCAGGGGGAGTGGGAGAGGGAGAAGCAGGCTTCCTGCGTAACAGGGAGCCCAATGTGGGGCTCGATCTCAGGACCCTGGGACCATGACCTGAGCTGAAGGCAGACGCTTAACAACTGAGCCACCCAGACACCCCAAAAATGTTGATTTCTCATACTAACATTGGCAGGAATTATCTCTTATCCAAAATGTAAAAATATATTCCATCTTCCTCTGTCTAGATAGCAGGATGGTTATTTATTTATAAATCAAACAAGTGGTTTTGGTGCAAGAGTAGACTACGACTGCCAATCTTCCGCTCTCTACGGATACGGATCTCCAGAGAGGAGTTCCATCAACCACGGTAATAAAGGAGATTACAATCCATCAGTCATAAACTGACTCGTGGCATTTTGTTTGTGTTTCCATACGGGTGATTTTTCACCCTCTTCTCAAGCTCATGCATTCCCCCATGTTAATAAACTAAGTGTATTTCACTTTGTTTTAAGAAAAAAGAAAACCAGGTTGAATAAAAATTCTCTCCTTCCTCTGATAAAATGCAGGCTTTTCTTATATTAGCAGTTGTACTCTTTCCACATCAGAATCATTTTTAATTCTCCAGATTCATCAGACGAGCGTATTTGGGAAGCTGCACATCTCCTCCATGCCTCCGTGTTTCCTCAGGATAAACGATGGAATGTGTCAGATGATAAAACCATGATGGAAATGTCTGCACCTTGGGCAGGTGCCTGCCTGTGCCAGGTTGCATGGCAAAGCAATCCAGGTCAGTAATGACGTCCCCGATGCACTCCCAGAACCCCCTCCACCCCCCTACCTCACGGCTTACTTTGCTCACGTTGCTTATGGTACTGCATCTAATTCAGCAAGAGCATGGGGGTTTCTCTGCAGCCTTAGTTCCCATTGTCCGACGTTTCTGCGCATGCTGTCCCAGTGTGGTTCTTCTACCATGCCCAGCTGGGCAGGAGGTCCTCTGGCCCCTGGAAAGGACTAGCTGAAGCATCTCCTCTTTTTGACCACGCTGCTAGAGCAGATGAGGTTTGAGAGTTTCCCCTGGCTGTTTTATCAGAGCAGGATGAAATTTCTTCACTGGTGCTGTGCAGGAAAATTTAATATGAGATACAAATGCAAGTAATAGATGAAATTTAAAGTTTGCTGAGAGTCATATTTTAAAAGCAAAAAGAAGGGAAAAAAATTCTTAAAAAGCAAAAAGAAACAGGCGATTAGGTGTAATGATATGGTTTAATTAATAAATATACCAAAAATAGTAGTTAAGCATATTATAAATATAAAAATTCATTAGTGGGGTATTTTATACTTTTAAAAAGCTGTATTTTTGAAATCTCATGTGCATTTTGCACTTCTATCTCATCTCACTTTGGACCAGCCACATTTCAAGGACCCAGTGGCCCCATGTGCTGAGGGGTTACGGCATGGACCAGCGCATGTCTAGACGGTAGGCAAAAATAACCACAAGGTTTTCCTCTGAAGAGGAAATAGAGGTATATTCTTCATTTGTTCCATATGATGACAGTTTGGATACAACTTCTTGTTATAGTCCACTCACAACCGGTCAGAATTCTCAGAACCAGAGAAATAACAGAACATGCTGACATATAAAGAATCTTATTTATTATAATTTTGGTCAGCATCTGCCTTTGTTTAAAATGTTGATCTTGGGGGCGCCTGGGTGGCTCAGTTGGTTAAGTGTCTGCGTTCGGCTCAGGTCATGATCCCGAGGTCCTAGGATCGAGTCCCACATGGGGCTTCCTGCTCAGCGGGGAATCTGCTTCTCCCTCTGCATCTGCCCCTCCCCCTGCTTTGCTCTCTCTATCAAATAAGTAAATGAAATCTTTAAAAAAATAAAATGCAGATCTGGTTTGGGTTGATAGAAGTATTTTCTCCTTCAGGGTATCCAGGGCAATCCCCAAGATGATGGGAACTGGATTATTTGTGGTTTTGCTTTGTTTGGGGGAAGCCCACGTCAGTAAACGTCAATAAGTTCGGATCTCATAGCATGCCACTGGACATGGCCAAGGCTGCACAGTGTGGATGTGTGTGGCCACAGATTGCTACAGGATTACCCTCCGTGCAGGTTTCCCGACCGAGCACTTCCTTGAGATGCTCAGAAGCAGCCAAGTGGGTGCAGACACTCCCGCTTTCAGTGGGACTTTGTTAAGCAATCCATATGTCGAGGAGACTCAATTGCATCTACTTCACCCAGAGGCCTCTGCAGAGACAACTAGGCAGTACCGTGGAAGCTTCCAGAAGGAAACACATATGGATGGAGTACATCTATCTGGCTTCTTTAGGTATCTGTAATTCATCTTAGGCAGATGATAGAACTTTGTATCTTATGATTACATTGACAGTGTAATTTTTCTTGCCCTGGTCAGAATACATTCGGAGTAAGTTTAAGGACCATGACAATAGCTAGCATGACATATTTGGTGAGACCTTTTTCTGACCTTCACTATTGTCCTACCAACCTGCTCCCAGAGCCCCTGCCTCTCTTCCTTTAATATTAAGGGAAGGCCTCCATAGATCAGATGAGTGGGAAAGAGTGGGCCACTTACTGTATAAAGACAGCCAGCTCCAAGCAAGTTTTAAGATACTTCTGATAACACCTTGACTCTCCATTCCAGTAGTTTTCTCTCTCACACACACAGAGCTTTTCCCAGATTTAAAGGGCCTAGCTAGTGTATCACTGCCTATCAAAGGACTTAGCAGCCACAAAGACAGGCTTTGAAGTCATCAATGATCACACGCATGGGGCCACTTTGCCGTTTCTTTTCCACCTTTTCCCCTCATCCCGCACAGTCGTCAGTGCAAATGATGGCCTCGTGCTGCACAGCAAACTTGAGGGCTCATTTTCCCCTTTGGCAATAATTAAACCTGGGGTCCTTTCACCTGTCAAAATCAACTTTGCTGCTCTTCCCAAGGCCCTGTGTGATGCCACTGTCTCTGGCACTGTCATGTCTTCGAGTTGTAACACTCGGGGCCTGCAGAAATCATCCTGGAGTGTGACGCCCAGGCGGCAATTCCCTACGGTGTTCTCCTGAGTTATTACCTGGAGACGGGTCCTCCTCTAAGATGCCGAAGGTCTCAGGGCCACACCTGCCAAAGATGCCTGCTCTGGAATTCATGCCCCAGGACAGCAGGCCCTGAAGATGTTTGCTCTCGTCCGTGTGGGGGGTTTAGCATCCTTCAGACACCTCTGAATTTTCAAGAGGACATCCCCTAAGGAGGTGAAAACTGATCGTGGCGAGCTCCCAGACTTCTCACTTAAGTGATATTGGAGGGCTGGGACTGTGGTTCAAATCTGCCCCTCCAGCAGCAGTCTTATTAATATGCTGGGGGTTCAACGCAAATACTCTCTAAAGCGACAGTCCTTGGGGCGCCTGGGTGGCTCAGGCGGTTAAGCGCCTGCCTTCGGCTCAGGTCATGATCCCAGGGTCCTGGGATTGACCCCCACGTCAGGCTCCCTGCTCAGCGGAGAGCATGCTTCTTCCTCTCCCTCTCCCTGCTGTTCTGCCTACTTGTGCTCTCTCTCTGTCAAATAAATAAATAAAATCTTTAAAAAAAATAAAAAAAAATAAAGCAACAGTCCTCAATATGTTATATCTACCGTCTGATAATCTCAGCCCAGCTGGAACGCTAGTGCCTCCTGCTGGTGAAGGAGGTGGTGCACGTAATCATCACAAAGCTCATTCCCACAAAGTGGGAATGCCTTTAAAATGCCAAACTTCACAAATTTCAGGAGCTTTATCTGTCCCTTCCAGCACTGCACTTTCTCCGACAGTATCCTACAGTACCCCAAGAACCTTCTATGGCTTTATATACATAGAGAGGTAGAGCACACATGTTAGCCTTCCACCCCTCCCCCTCCCCAAGAGCAGGGCAGGAAAGCATATCCATGAGAGTGAAAACAGTTTCACCTTTTTCAGATCAAACTATGTTTTTCAGTATCTGCACAATGATCATAATTAATCCCTGTGTGTATTTCACCTTCTTCCTATAAGTAATATAAATGAGTGCTGTTGGAATGGACACGATCTCTCCAGGCTTCAAACTGTGGTGTCTGCAGGTAGCATTCATTCAACCTCCTGACCTCACTCCCCAAAGAGGAATCCTTGGGCTCCAGAAGTCATGCTGCTCCAGAAGGCCCATGCTGAAGGGAACCCCGCTAGAGAATGTAATTATTGACCACCGTCCTGGTGTAAGTCATCCCACAGGTTCCTCCAACCACAGCACTGTGCTCACCCCTGAAGCCGGTGAAGCAGGCATGCAAGAGAATATCCATTATATTCACGGGTCACCTGGGCTCCTGTGATCGCAGCTCCCACTGCAGCAGAGGGACACGTCAAAGTGTCCTACTAGAGCACCCAAACCTCTGCGCTTGATCATCACGGAATGATGCTTCCGGCAGGGTTGGCCATCCAGGGGTCTCAGAGTCAGTGTATATATCTTTTTTCTTTTTTTTTTTTTTGAGATTTTATTTATTTGTTTGACAGAGAGAGAGACAGCAAGAGAGGGAACACAAGCAGGTGGAGGAGTGGGAGAGGGAGAAGCAAGCTTCCCACTGAGCAGAGAGCCCGATGCGCAGCTCGATCCCAGGACTCTGGGATCATGACCTGAGCCGAAGGCAGACGCCTAACGAGTGAGCCACCCAGGCACCCCTCGGTGTGTATGGCTTAACAGTGGAAATGGCTCTGCGGCACACACAGAAGCCAGGTGGAACAGAGAGAGAGATGACAAGGTGCCTCCCGAGAGGGTCGTGCTCACTGCGTCTGTATTTGAAAAGATATATGCAAGTTGTCAGAGTTGTCTTTACAACACATAATATCAGCCCTCTTCCGAAGCTGTGTGTTCTTACAGAGATGCCGTAACTCTGTCCATGGATCAAACAATGTATTCTCTTCATTTCACTGCAAAAATTCTGCTCTGTCAGCTGACAACGTCTGCTTGAGCACTACTATTTCAGAGCTATCATGGACCTGTATCTTTCTGCTTCTGAAACATTTTCTTAGAATGGGAGACTTGTCCCATATTCTCGGGAAGCCCCGAGCTCGGAGGCTTTTTCAGCAGGAGGCCATCTGCGGTAATGTACTGACCCTAAGCCTTGAGTTGTGGGTGATAAGTAGTCTTGAAAATCAGCAGTGATAAATTTGTTTAAGTATTATTAAAATCGGTCCCCAAGTTCTTTCTTGATTTTGAACACGTGTGCTGCCTAATTTAATATGAAACATGTAGCTTGGGTTCTTGTGTACATTCTAAGTATTTTGAGGGTCTAAAACAGATAGATACTTACCCTTCAAAACAACCTTCCATGATTCCACAGCAAAGCCTAACATTCATATTTCTTTAAGGAAACACATCAGAGTAACTGACCACTCTGTGTCTTTTCTTGAAAGCTAATCTGTGGGGTATTGTCTTTCAATGTGCCTTTCTGAAAGAGCTCAGGGAGGGGAGCAGGCTAAGTCACTCCTCATGCTGTAATGATGGGCAGCTGCTAGAAGAATATGTTTACCATCACGTTGATGTTTATTCTTTTAAAAAAATTTTTTAAAATATTTATTTATTTATTTAGAGAGCATGAGCGCGAGGGGCAAAAGGAGAGGGAGAGAGAATCTCAAGCAGACACCACGCTGAGTGCAGACCCCAACATGGGGCTTGATGTGGAGCCAGATCTCACCACCCTGGGGTCACAAACTGAGCCAAAACCGAGAGTTGGACGCTTCACCGAATTATACAGCATTGGCAACAGATCTGAGTCAATCCAGAAATGTCCCCATATTTGTCATTCTGTTATAATCATCAGAGTATAAATGTATCAAAACAATTTGGGGCATTGCTGACACCCCCAGAAATGAAGTGTTCCCATTCACCATGGTCACGTGGGAGCCACATCCAAATGTTCATCAAATAACTCTCCACCTCTCTGCTGTGTCACTCTCTGGAAGGAAGACCCCCCGGACCTTGTGACATGCCCCTGCTGGGACCCAGGCAGTATCTTCCTTTTCTGTGGGAGTTGCGTTAAGAGCGGCACCAAAAGTACATGTGAGCCTCCAAGTGATGAAAATCACCAGGTACTGATCATTTGAGGACAAAGAACAGACTGAAAATTTCTCTGCACCCTTTCCCTCTTGCTTTTTACCACCATCACGATATCTTCACAATCTAAAACCAAAGAGGTCATGTTAGTCTGCAACAAGGAGACTCATAGCATTCTGGCTTACATGAGGACGGTGGCTATTGAACCTCTCTTAACAGTTGGCGGTGGGTCTAAACTTCCAGGCTCTGTTCTCCTGACGAGTCTGTAAATTCCCAACGGGCTCTGTAAAAAATAGTGTCCAGTTTGGAGAAAGGAATTCGTGAGTATATTTAACACTATGAAAATGTCACATAGGAATTCTCTGTTTCTTTAAGAACAAAAATCTTTTAAGGCTCCCCATCATTACTCTTGGCTGCTTTGGACTCCCAACGTGTTCTCGGGTCCCTGTACTTTCTCTGCACAGAGCAGGTCCCCAGAGTACCTTAGGAAGGCTGGCCAGCCCTAGGGCAGCTGGTGCTGCTACAGGCTGTATCTGTCTGAGGAAGATCTGTGTGATTCAGAGACACCCTCTTTGTTCTGGGAGCTCAGGGCTCTAGGGGATCAAAAAATAAAATAAAATAGTTAGCAGCTGTGCCCCAACCAAATCCTCGGGACTCTTGGACAAACACTTCCCAGACACTGCCATATTCTTTTTTTTTTGAAGATGTTATTTATTTATTTGAGAGAGAGAGAGAGTGAGAGTGAGAGAGAGAGAGAGCACTAGAGGGGGGAGGCACAGAGGGAGAAGCAGACTCCCTGCTGAGCAAGGAGCCTAATGCAGCCTCCATCCTGGGAGCCCGGGATCATGACTTGAGCCAAAAGCAGATGCTTAACTGACTGAGCCACCCAGGCACCCATGCCATATTCTTAATAATCTGTGTTTCTAACTTCAGTTCTGTTGTTGTAAGCATCTAAGCACTTCCTTCAAGATGGATGATAGCCATGCTATGCTAATAGTACAGTGTCTGGGGGTTTTTTTTTTTTGGTTGTTTCTTGTTTTACTTTCAGCCATAGTACACCGATTTTACAATCTACATACATACATTATATACATACATATGTTATATATACATATTTGTAACATTAAAATTTCCAATAACACATGCCTGTGTCACAATTTCAAACTCGTAACAGGCTACAAAAATGTGGCACCTCAAGGAGGGTTAGAGGCGGTATTGGTAATCTTTCCCATCTTTATTACAGCTTCTCATAAGTTATATTCAAACGTTAACCACCCCTATTACACCGACAACAGGAATATATGTCAAAAAACATGGTTTCTTAAAAAAAAGTATACATAACGGATTTTAAACAAATTTTCCTACTGACCCTCAAAAATAAAATATTTTCATGTACCTTGTGTGGTAGGTATAATCAGATGGGTGAAAAAGTATAACAAACCAACCTCCCACCATTTCCCACCATTTCCCACCATGCATTATTCAAACATATAAGAACGGTCCCATATTCCTTCCCAAATGTTTGCTTCATGGGCACCTAGGTGGCTTAGTTGGTTAAGCATCTGCCTTCAGCTCAGGTCATGATCCCAGTGTCCTGGGACCGAGTCCCACATCGGGCTCTTTGCTTAGTGGGGAGCCTGCTTCTCCCTCTGCTTGCCACGCCTCCTGCTTGTGCTCTCTCTCTTCTCTGATAAGTAAATAAACTAAAATCTTAAAAAATAATAAAAATAAATAAATAAATAAATAAATAAATAAAATCTTTAAAAAAAGTTTGCTTCAGATTGCTGGCTGGTGAGATTCAGGAATTAATTGGGCTGATGTGGTGGGATTACAAGGTAGGCACGCTGCCTCTAAAGTGGAGAGAAAAGGATTGGGCTCAAGTTTGCCCCATGAAGGCAAAAATGAAACATAAGTTGAGAGACACAGGGACACCTGGGTAACTCAGCTGGTTGGGCATCCATTTCTTGATTTTGGCTCAGGTCATGATCTCAGGGTTATGAAATCAAACCCTGCATCAGGCTCTGTGCTCAGTGCAGTCTGCTTTAGATTCTCTCTCTCCCTCTCCCTCTGTCTCTCTTACCCTCCCCCCAATAAATAAATAAATAAATAAATAAATAAATAAATAAATCTTTTAAAAAATTGAGAGGCATATCTCTCTTTCTAAAGGATGCTCTCTATGCTCACACGTTGACAAGTTACCCCTACATACTGTTGACAAAACATATTAATAAAAATTACTACTCCTTCCCCCCCAAAGTTGAGAAAAACAGTACTTAGGGTAGCAGAAATGAGACTCTTGGTAATGATTAATACTGTTGATGGAGTTAATGATGGATTAATCCTGCTGATGGAATTGGTGGATTTCTATGTCAAGATCTATAGATTCCAAAACCATGTCTAAAATGATGTGTATGCTGATGGAATGTTTTGTTGGGTTGTCTCATTCTTTGTTTTTTGGAACATTTTAATCTTTTAGTGCTGTGGGAACAGGGAGGTACATGCTTGCATTGACAGCTGTGGCCAGAATCATCAAAGGTCTGAGGTGAGAACTTTTGAGTTTCACTTTGTGAACATGTTATACTTTGAAAAAATCCAGTATGTTTTCTATATGGTAATTTATTTTAAAATACTTCAGTACTAACAGTATGGTATAAATCCATTTGCAGTTAACCTTGCATCAGCCAGAAAAAATGTGTTTCCCTGACAATGTCACTCATTCCAACTGCTTAAAGGCAGAACTGCCCCACTCCCCTGACCCCAATGGGAGGAAGAATATCTTCAGAAGTTTGTCCAGCTCCCGGCCTGATTCCCTCTCTCCACCAGGCCTCACAGCTAAGTGCTGGTTTCTTGCATCTCCTGGTGTTTGAAGACAGCCGTCCTCATTAGGACTTACTAGCTGTGATGTGAGTCAGAGGCCACAGGTCCCCTGAGTGCTCAGACGCTGGTAATGAAAGGGAAGAGGCACTCCATATTTCCAAAGGAGATATGTACCTTCTAGTACAGCTCATAGGGCAGCAAAAAGCATTTTTCAGAATAGATAACACTCTCAGAATTAAAGGTCCAGGACACCACACTAGGACTCTGCCCATCAGCTCTGTATCTAGAGGGAAGAGAAACCTGCTTTGTGGGCCTTCCCATTCACCAACAGCTTTAATGACCTTTAGAATAATGACAACTCCAGATCTAGCCTCCCCAGCTGGGAACTCTCACCTGAGCTCCAGACAGGTCCGTCTGTTGTCGACCAGCTCCAATGTCTCACACATGTTCATTAAGCTGTCTCCAAAATCTGTTGCTTGGTGCTGCCCCCCTCCCCTGCATCTGTCCCACCCAGTGTATCATTATATCATCTGCCATCTGGAAGTCACAGTGTGAGTCCACATACTAAAATGTGAGCAGCTTAATTCAATAAAATTTTTTAATACTGTGTTGTATATTTGAAACTTACTAAGAAAGTAGATCTTATCACAAGTTCTCATCACAAGAAAAAAATTTGTGACTGTGTGATAGTGGGTATTAACTAAATTAATTGTGGTGATCATTTCACAATATACACAAATATTAATCATTATGTTGTACACCTAAACTAATATAATGTTGTATGTCAATTATATCTCAATTTAAAAAAGAAAGAAGGTACAAATAACAAATAATAGTAATAGAAAGAGATATTACTACAGATGCTGCAGATATTAAAATATAATAAGAAAATACTATGAATAATTTTAGGACAGTAAATTTTATATGAAATAGACAAATTTCTTTTTTTTAAGATTTTTATTTATTTATTGAGAGAGAGAATGAGAGATAGAGAGCACGAGAGGGAAGAAGGTCAGAGGGAGAAGCAGACTCTCTGCTGAGCAGGGAGCCTGATGCGGGACTCGATCCTGGGACTCCAGGATCATGACCTGAGCCGAAGGCAGTTGCTTAACCAACTGAGCCACCCAGGCACCCTGAAATAGACAAATTTCTAGAGAAATGCAATTTATCAAACCGACAAGAAGTAAGACATTTGGGTGAAGTGAAAATAATTTAACAAATTGAATCAGGTAGCAAAAATTTCCCACACAAAAAACTCAAGCCTAGATGATTCCAGGTGCAAATTCTACACAATATTTAAAGAAAAAAGAGAGAAGGGAGGGGAAGGGAAAGAGAAAGGAAGAAGAGGAAAAGGAAGAAGAGAAGGTAGGAGAGAGGAAAGAGAGTATAAAGATTGGAAAGAAATAAAATGGTTGTTATTTGAAGATAATATATTTATTAAAAATCTCAATGAAATCTACTGACATTGATGAAAGAATTTAGAAAGGTTGCCAAATTAAAAAAAAATCAATATAGAAGAGTGAGCTACATTTCTACATGTTAGCAAGAAAACTTTAGAAAATGACATTTTAAAAAATATTCAATTTACCATAGAATCAGGGTGTTAGGTGCAAACAACAGAACTGACTGCAGAGACTGGGGGGGGGCGGTGGGAGGGCTCATGCTGATGCTAGGTTTCTAGAAACAAGCAGCAGACTGCCCTGAGGGAGAAAGGAATTCAACCACTACCATCCCACTGATGACAGTTCTGCTCTGAAACTCGACCACCTGCCACCCTCTGACGCTCAGTGATTCTGCCCCAGCCCCCACCAGCCAGTCATTTCCCACATGGGGCCCCTTGCCTCAAGTTGTTCACTTCCTTCCCCGCCCCCACCCCGCAACTGTATTAGTCTCTTTTTATTCTTTTGGTAATCTCTTCCAGAGTTAACTACTTCCATTTGTAGGTGATGAATTGTATGAGGAATCCACTTCAAATGTTGGCCCAGCTATGAGCATGGTCTTTCCCTTTAGTTGAACTCAGAATGAAGACGTGGTTCTTGTTTTTTTATATTCCAGTTCCACAGAAGTTTTCACCCTAGAAGTTATCTGTAGGCAGGCTTCTGCTTCCTGGCAGTAATCTCCAACCAGGCTCTAGCTTCTCCAGGACACTATGCAGGATGGATTTAAATATGTGTTAAACTAAGAGGCATTTTATTTTAGACAATCTACATGACATGTTTTTTCTTTAAAACAATGCCTCCACTCCAAAATGAAGTGCTCAAGAGGACATCAGTCCCATCTGTCTAAGTCCTGGTGTCGTGTGGATGAAGAGCAGCAACCGGTTCTGACAACAGGTGATACATCCAAAGTCATAGCCAAATTCATCAACATTTTTCCATTTCGAAACCATCCTTAAAGAAAATCACCTATGGGGCCACACCATCCTCGCGGGAGTCCAGCAGGACAACCCTGCCATCTGGATTCATGTTTTCACCAATGAAGAACTGGTAGTGTTTGAAATTAGCAAGGATGTGCTTGATGTGTTCTGCAGCCCCTGTCATAAAAGGTTTTAGTCTTTCTGGCCTCTGTTCTTCAAGTTTGCCTTTGATTGCTTTCATGTAATCTTTGATGTATTTCTTGTAAGCTTCTTTTGTGAAGCTGGTTTCCTGCAAGTGATGGTTTTTGAAAATATCAACACCAGTGATGACTGCTTTTGGTACCTTCGCCTTCCTGGCCTTCAGCGGGAGCTGAAGTGAGTCATCAGTGTTATCCTCTGTTCTACTGACCATCTTCCCTCTCCACCTCCAGGCACAGCCCGTCCACCATCTCCTGGATCTTGTAGATGTCGGAGAACATCTCATCCTGGCTGAGGAGGTCCCTGTAGATGATCATGGCGATGGCTGGAGAGAGAAAAGGCGGTACTATTTTAGCAGGAGCCGGGAGCTCTGAGCAAGCACGGTGCAGCCCGAATGGCCCTGAGGGGAGGGGGAAACTGGAGGGGGAGAAAAAGCTCAAGTTGTTCACTTCTAAATTAAAATCTCATGTAAGTGAATCTGGTGGGTGGCCTGGGTCACTTGTGCCAGTCCCAGGGGCAAAGGACACCGTGGAGCAGAATTTTCTGGGTTTTCCTCCTTCAGAAATATGAAGTATCTTGGAAAAAATAAACAATAACAAATAAACTGTGTTCAATAATTTACAGAGAAAAGAATGAATGTTACTGAAAGAAATGAAAACAAACCTAAATAAATTGAAAAATCATACATGCAAAGACTCGGTATTGTTACATAGTAAATTCTTCCACAAACTTACCTAGACATTTTTGTAATTCTAAAGTCCTAACAAGATTTTTGTAGGATTCAACAAAATGATTCTAAGATTTTTATGGAAATTGCTAAGAGCCCCAAATGGTTAAGAATAGTGTAGAGAATTTGGTCTGCCAGAAATCAAGGCTCACTTCAAAGCTACAGTAGTTAAGAAAATGTGGTTTAGTGCAGGGAGAGATAAATAGATCAGTAAAACAGAGTAGAGAGCTCTGAAACAAATCTACTAATATATGGGCAGAGAAACAGCTGCAGAAAAGGTACTGCGGATTCATGGAGCAAGGTCAGTCTTTAGAGTAAATGGTGCTCAGACAACAAGATATTGTATATGGATAAAAATCCTACATTATACCATACACAAAGTCAATTCCGTGGGGAAGGCAAGATTCTAAAGAATATAGGATGATTCTTTCAAGAGATGATAAAAGTAATAATAAAGGAAAAGTTTGATAAATTGGACCACATTAAATGAAGAACTTAAAAAAAAAAAAACCCAGAAAACAACAAAGAGAAACAGACAAAAACCCCACAAAATAACAACAACAAAACACCGTAAAGAGATTAAAAAGGCAAGCCACAGAGAGGAAAAAGATATTTGTGTCACATAAAACCAATAACACACTAGAATGCAGAATATATGGTAAACTCCTACAAATCAATAAGACTAGATAAACAACAACCCAATAGAAGACGAGATAAAAATCCTCAATAGGTACTTTGCAAAAGAGAAGATCCAAATGCAGAATAAATGCTTATCCTTCAACATATTAGTCTTTAGGGCAATGCAAATTAAGGAGGTAACATTGCATATCCTCCTGATTGGCAGAATTAGTATCTTACACTACCAAACGGTGGCCAGGGCAGGGAGTATAAATTGGCACCACCACTCTGAAAACAACTGGATACTATTCAGTGAGTTTGAAGATGCACATAAACCTAAGACTCCACAGCTCCGCTCCTAGCTGTATTCTCTAGTAAAATATGCACACATGTAAACCAGGATACATGGATGATCATGGCATAAAAGACAACACACAGTATGATGCTTTCATAGTAGATTCAAAATAGGCAAAACTAAATAATGGTATTTGGGTTATATGCATTGGTCATAAAATGATAAAAGTAAACAATTATTTACACAATTTAATGTAGTAGTTAACTCCTTGGGTGGAGAAGTTTGTGATGGAGAATGGGCACGAGGAGAGCTTCTAGAGTGTTGACAAGATTTTTTTCTTGACTAGAGTGGCAGTTACATGGATATTTGCCTTATAATTATAACTCACTCATGCATGTATGCTTTATGCACTTCTTGGGCTGTGTTACGTTTCACAACTGAAAGAAGAGCAGGGCTTGCAATGTTTTCAATTTAAGCAATAAATTATTTTCTCTATAAAATATCATGGTAACATAATTTCCTTTAATATTTTTAAGGACTGATTCAAAGTCTAGGCTTATCATTTAATTCCACATATAGTAGGTGCTCAGATTTGTAGAACGGATGCATAGCCTGATATGGGAAACAAAGGCAGAAGAAAAATTATTAAATTTCCTTATTACCTACAGTCCATTGACAGGTCTTTGAAACAGGCAGAGTGACATTCCTCTAGGGACTCAACTGCTTGGATGTCGATGTCAACACCTTGCTAAGGGCAAAAGGCCCACCTAGCCTGAACCCCCCGTCCCCCCGCCCAGGATAATGTAAGTTTACTTTAATGTATAAAAATTCCTTTAGAAACTTCTTTTATCTCTAAATCCCCCAAGATACATGTTGGCAATTATCTGCCAAGCATATGGCCCACTGATATACAACTGAAGGTTCTCATGACTAAGGTTTTATTAGACGGTAATAAATGACCTTCCCCCTCCCCCCCCAAAAATAAATGACCTTTTCCCAACAACAGCTAACCCTTTCAAGGTCCTGGAAACCTTGCTTCCAAAATTCCTTGGAGAGACTTAACGTTATCCCTAAACCCCTCCCAACTTGAAAGTATATAATGAGCCACTCCTCATGACCGTGGTGCAACTCTTTCTGCCCACGGGTCCAGTTCCTGTGCTTTAATAAAATCACCTTTTTGCACAAAAGATGTCTCAAGAATTCTTTCTTGGCCATCGGCTTCAAACCCTAACGTCTTTCCTACATCATAGCCCATGCATATAATCCTTTTCAGTAAGAAGAGTCAGTGTCTTTTTTTCTTCTAGAAATTTCCTCTGTGATTTTAAGTAGCACCTGAGGCATCTTTGCAGACTTGTAAAAGTTGTTGAAAGTACTAGAAACCAGATGAATTAATTCCACTTTTTATGCAGAGGAAGAAAGTGGATTATGCAGGCCTCCGACAAGTATGAGGTGAATTCCAAGCAAGATTCTGGGAAAGTGTTGAAGGTGAGCATATTTGCTTTTAGTACTCTTAACAAAACAGGATGTGAATATTTTCTTATAAAACTGAATACTAAAACAAGGCTTTTTTCCTCCTGAGTACCCAACATGAACTTTTTTCCCCATTGTGATAAGAACTTTGTCATGTCTCAAACAGCTTTGGGCTCAACCTTATCAACTGTGAAAACCTTTGCAGTCTGCATAGTTGGATTTTATTTTCTTCCCCTGGTCGGTTTTCCTATTCTGATTTAAAACTCCTCGGTCCTGCTGAATAGTGCTTATTTGTGCCTTACCATTATGTTGTAGGTTTTCCCTATAAGACACCTCAAATCCTTAATAAAACAAGACAAGGAAGAGAGAGGGAGGCAGGAAATATATACTTGGAAGAGAAAACCTGATGATAAGTTTCAGCATGGTTTTTCTTTAAGTAACAAGACATGGTGGACAAATCTAACGCCCTTCTTTAACAGAGGAGTTAGGTTGAACCAATAGATAAGGAGGGTAAGGGTTAGAGGTACCTCTGTTTGGGCAAGACCCTACATGAAATGCCATGACACCTTTCTACTCAACATGGAGAAATCTGTAGGAAGAGCCAAGTACCAGGGAGGTTCAGACTGCTGCTAGGCCAAGAACGTGACCCAGAGGAAGCTTCCGAATAGCAGGGCTTATGCTCAGTCCCAGGCCCTGGCCCCAGGCTCAGTATCTCCATTAGTGGCTTGAATGGAGACCTCAAAGGTATCCTCATCAAAGTGGCTAATGCAGTGTATTATAATCTGGACAAGGATGGGCTGGGAGTGAAATATACTTGTGTCAAACTCTACCTCTAGTATGTCATCTTGGGTGAGCCGTTGATGAGCCTTAGTTTCATAGCCTATAAAATTAAGATGTAAATAATACTTACCTTTGAGTTTGTTATGAAATTAAAGGCGATCCACAAAGTACCTGGCAAGGAGTAGACACTCAGTAAATGTTGACTATTTTATTGCATAATTAGGATCAGAAAAGATTTGGCAGGCTGGAGATGAATCGGATCTAATAAAATAACACTAGATGGTTTTATTTTATAATTTTGAATTTGGTTTGAACAAATAAAGAATAAATGAACTAAAATAAATTGCAAGAGTCCAGGGAGGAGAAGCTGTGGGAATAGCTCTCTCTACAAACCTGTCTGCACCAGACTCTGACGGTTCATGTTGCACACACCTTTTAGCCAAAACAGATCCTATGAGGAAACTGGGAGATTTTAGGCAAAAGCAACCCCCACTCCCGTGTGTCATTTGTGATCTTGCACTGTCCCCAACAACATGAGCTGGTGGTTTTAATGCTCTAGTAGTCACTACATGGCAACGTTCCAGTGGTTGAGCCCACGATCCTACCCAGTAAGTTACAGACCCCCGCCCCCAGCCAACAAATAGGAAGTATTCCATTTTTCTTAAATCTGTCTCTTGACTGCTTTGAGCATATCTGAGGAAAATTCTGGCCCCCTTTAAAGAAGTAGAACTTATTCTTCCTGAGAACTAGAGATATTTTAGATTCTTCTTGTACCTGGGAAGATTAACAACAGCCCCCAATGCATAAAGAAAAGAATAAAAATAATCTCTTGAATGTCTTTCTTTATGCCTGTAGTGGCTAGGAGGGATAAGAACTTCCCACCAGTTCTCAGGAGAAACATCAAGTTGATTCTTTGGCTCACTAGACTAATCCATTCACTCAACAGAATTTGGTGAGTAGCCACCATGTATCAGGCACCACGTTGGAAACATAAAAATAAATAACGCTCTCTCTTTTTGGTTCCTCAGCTGGTCATGGCTCAGTCTTGCCAGAGGCCACAGACATCCCTTAAAAAAGTTACTGCTCATACCTGAATTCTGGCTCCAAGTCTCCGAGTTCCTCTTCCCTCCATCCACTGTGCTACAGCATGCTGGTTCTCTGAAATTCCCCACCTGCTTGCTTTTTAACCCCTCACCCATTCTCATCTGATTTATGGCTTAGGCCCAGACTGCTACCGAGGCTCTGAGCCCGAAGCCCACAGAAGGTTGCATCTAGTGGTTGCCTCTCCATTCCGCATGCTGTTCCATAGGCCAGTTGAAGACAGACCTGGGTCATTGCAGGCCCAGCCAGCAGCCTCCCACCCCTTTCCCACCCAGGAAGGGGGAGGGGGCAAACCTTGGGGGATCTGTCCACTTGCCAGGCCCTCCCAGCCCCTGCCCATCCCACAGCCAGCACCACGTGAGGGCCTCTTCGCACACCTCCCAGGACCCCCACGGGCAGAGCGGGTGGTCTCTCTGAACTCCCTCGGGGAAATAATCTATGCAAATGCACAGTCATGTAATGGTGGGGTGAACAGTATTCCGGGTCCTGAGCCACACAGAGAACCTGTTGGATCCCCGCTTGTCTTCAACTGCTGTCTGATGGATGACAAGCCTCTGCCCTGCCGCCTTCAAATTCAGCCTTGCCCCTGCTCTTGACATCCCACAGCTTGGCAGCTCGGCTAACTTATGGTCCACACAGCTGGGCCCCCGGATTCCAGGTGACTTCGGCTGTGAGCAAGCCGCAGCTGCATATGCTCCTGCCAGAACTGAGGAGCCCTTCATAGGAGTTCAAACTGTGCCTGCATTTCCCAGCCAGGAACTGTTCTGTCATCAACATAGCTCGTCAAAAATGAGAGTGTTATTCCCCGGGCTGGAAGGGGCTCGGATATTTCTGTTAAGAGAAACAGCAGAGTGTGGCCACAAGTCCTCTAAATTGACGGGTGAAAACGAAAATCTGCGGAGCATCTAGTCTTTTCTGCTGATCTTCACCAAACCCAATTAGCTAAATACTTTTATCTTCATTTCACAGCCTATGAAACTCAGAAAATTAAATAACTTACTCCATGCCCAGTGCTGAATAAATGGCAAAATCAGGATTCATACCCAGATCCATCTGGAAAACCCGTGCACCTCCTATACCAGCAGCCTCATGGGCGCAGGGGCCCGTCGTGGTCACTTGCTGAGCCCAGAGCCTCCTCTCTCAAATGGGAGTACCTGACCTCACGGTAGACATGATGATCAAATGTGGAAGTGGATGTGAAGGCATTTTGACAACCCTAAAGCCACTTGGCCTGAACTACACACGTGAGGTCAAGGAGGTTAGCTCCAAGGAATCTGCATGTGCCTTCAGGGGCTAGAAAGTGGGCCACAATTTAGAATTGAAAGACAAGTTTCTGGGCACCTGGGTGGCTCAGTCAGTTAACTGTCTGATGATCTCAGGGTCCTGGGATCGAGCCCTGCATCAGGCTCCCTGCTCAGTGGGGAGTCTGCTTCTTCCTCTCTCACTCCCCCTGCTTGTGCTCTGTCTCTCTCAAATAAGTAAATAAAATCTTTAAAAAAAAAATAAAAGGCAAGTTCCCCACAGAATGGGCACAGTGAGGGACAGTGTGAGAAGCTTCCATGTTTTCTTCCCACCTGCTGTGGATGTATCTCAGCATGAGGACTGGAGTCTGTGACTCAGAGTCCTTCTTGCCTTAGCTCCTGGGCTACGCAGCTCAGAAATAGCTGATGTGACTGAGGTCTGAGGATGAGCCTTAGGGACAGTGATTTTTTTCCTTTCTGAGAAAGGGGGAAAGAGGGCCCTGTAATCTTCGGGAGAGGACAGTGGCAGTGGTGAAGGCCAATGGCACTACAAAGGCAGTGGGCAAAACCAGAAGGAGCCTCTTGCCCGCGAGAGCCAGGAATCGTGGTGGTCCAGGAGAGCAGACACCGGCATGAGGTCCTTCCGGGAGTAGCTGCGGAAGGAGTGAAAGTAGTGAAACATAGGAACTCTGCTAGGGACTCCCAAAAGGGGACCATTGAGACCCCACAGTGTCTGGGGCAAGGGCACAGGAAGGACTGAAGGGTCACCTTTGGATTGGACTCTCCAGCTTAACTATGCAGAAGAAATTCTACTCATTAAGGTTGGTTAGGACTCACCTGTAGGTTAATTTGTTGGGGAAACTGGACTTTTCTTTTTTACAGCACCAAGGTTCACTTTATGTCTACACTTCATGTCCTGGACATGAACGAGGTCAACCTGGACATGAACGAGGTTGTGAGGGTAGCAACCAGTTTGCATACAAGTATAGGACACCAAAATGAAACAGCACCTCCATCTTTTCAGAACAACAACCTTGCGCTAGCATAAAAACAGAATGCTGTGTATACATTCCAGATTACCCCCAAATATTTCTGGGTTTCTACCTGACATAAATCTTCAAATTGGCACTTTAAACAACCCCTCTCTTTCCTTTAATGATTGGTTAAAATTCCTGGACTAGAGGAAAATTATGGTCAACTATCAATGGGCGTTTTTATCAGGCTTTTTTTTTTTTTTAGATTTTATTTATTTGAGAGAGAGAGAGAGGGAACACTAGCAGGGGAAGGCAGAGAGAGAAGCAGACTCCCCACTGAGCAGGGAGCCCCAGGGGGGGCTCAACCCCTCAGGACCTGAGCCCAAGGCAGATGCTTAACCGACTAAGCCACCCAGGTGCCCTTTTCTTTTTCTCTTATTAACCTTATTTTGTTGTCTTTTCCTGTGTCTCCCTGACTGATACCAAGACTCCTTCGATGACATAACTTCCAGCTGATGGATGATCCTTTCTACTCTAGAAGGTTCATATATGTTGTCTGTGTTGGACTCAGCTGCCTCTGCCTTCATAACTCCCCTATATGTTCCCCAACTGACCAATATTGACCCATAGGTAGGGACATCTCTATATCCCTATTCCGCACGAATACATTACAGAAGATTAAACCTTCCACCTTCAACAACCTTAAGGATTTAAGGGTTAAAATTGTTCAGGGGGGAAATGATGAGGGAGCTAAAGGCTAGCTGAAGACAAAGCATAAGCTGACACACTGCAGCCTCCCCCACACTCCCCAGTCCTGGGTGGGGTATGTATGATAATCCTCCAGGAAGCTCCCAACTGTCTTAACGTTATTGCTTTGCTAGAGGGAAAAACAGCTTTAACTTGACAATGGTAAGGCCTCCGGTATCTTGTAGGTCCTCTTTAGCATATGAAAGTTCTTTTGAAAACCTCTCCTTACCTCTCCCAACCCCATAGTATATGATCAATTGTTCCTCACAACCCCAGTGTAGCTCTTTCTGCCCAGGGTCCTGTCGCCATGTTTTAATAAACCACCTTTTTCACCAAAAACAAAGTCAGTGCATATTCATTGAAGAAAATTAGGAAATGCAGACAAGTAAAAAGAAGGAAAAAATATCTACTATTCAATGACCCAGAAATAGCCCCATGGTGGAATTTCTTTTTTTTTTTTAATTTTTTATTGTTATGTTAATCACCATATATTACATCATTAGTTTTTGGTGCAGTGTTCCATGATTCATTGTTTGTTCATAACACCCAGTGCTCCATGCAGAACGTGCCCTCCTCAATACCCATCACCAGGCTAACCCATCCCCCTCCCCCCTCCCCTCTAGAACCCTCAGTTTGTTTTTCAGAGTCCATCATCTCTCATGGTTCGTCTCCCCCTCTGACATACTCCCCTTTTCTTCCTCTCCTGTTATCTTCTTCTTTTTCTTTTTTCTTAAAATATGTTGCGTTATTTGTTTCAGAAGTACAGATCTGTGATTCAACAGTCTTGCACAATTCACAGCGCTCACCGTAGCACATACCCTCCCCAATGTCTATCACCCAGCCACCCCATCCCTCCCACCCCCAACCACTCCAGTAACACTCAGTTTGTTTCCTGAGATTAAGAATGCCTCATATCAGTGAGGTCATGTGATACATGTCTTTCTCTGATTGACTTATTTCACTCAGCATAACACCCTCCAGTTCCATCCATGTCGTTGCAAATGGCAAGATCTCATTCCTTTTGATGGCTGCATAATATTCCCATGGTGGAATTTCTTGTGGAATTATCCTTCCACATATTTTTCTACACACGTTTTCTAAAAATAAGATCGGTCTACTCCTGCTGATTTATTATGTGCTTTTTATTCACTTGGCTAGGTTTTTAAAAAAATACTGATAGTATTCATTTCCAACATAATTTTTGATGGTGAAATAGTATTCCATAGTATTGATGTAACTATTGGTTGAATATTTAGTTAGTTGACAATTGAATTCTATAATTTGGGGGGCATGTTTAAAATAGATCTAAAAATATAAAGAATAGCACAAAAATATCCATGTAAAAATTACATTTTGACTACTATAAAAAAGGATAATAAAAATTCTTGTAGCTCTTAAAAAAAAATGGGGCGCTTGGGTGGTGCAGTTGGTTAAGCATCCAACTCTTGGTTTCAGCTCAGGCCATGATCTCAGGGTCCAAGACTGAGCCCTACATCTGGCTCCACACTCAGCACAGAGTCTGCTTAAGACTCTCCCTCTCCCTCTGTCCCTCCCCACTGTGCTCTCTTTCTCTCCAAAATAAATAAATAAATCTTAATTTTTTTTTTTGTAGTTACATCTTTGTGCTTATCTCTGGTTACTAGAGGCCAGTTGAACCCAGACCTGGGTTCTGTCAGACTTAGGATAAATCCTTGGAAGGTAATTGCTGGCTCAAGTTGCATGCCCATTTCCTCCCAAATTTTTATTTTAGAAAAATATTCAAATATATAAAAAAAAATCAAAGGAATAAAACAATAAACACCTAACCACCAAAATTCATTTCATCACATTTGCTTTATCTCTTTCCATAAATTTATGTTGAAAAATATTAAATAGTACAAACATCATGACATTTCGCCAAACTACTCCAGCTTACATCTCCTAAGAACAAAGTCATTAACCCCCTTAACCACAATGCCATTATCACACCCAAAAACTTTAACATTGATTCAAAAATGTTATCCAAATTTCCCCAACCATCTTCCAAATAAATATCTTGTTAGCGGTGCCCCCACTTCCAGGATTCAATGAAAAGCAATACCTTACCCTTGGTTGTCATGTTCCTTTAGTTCTCCTTTAATCTAGAATCATCCTTTTGCCTTTTATTTTCTTTCATGTTGTATTAGCCATCTATTGCTGTCTAATCAAATAATAAATTGCTGCATAACCACAAAACTTAGTGGTTGAAAACAACTCTAAACATTTATTAGCCTGTAGTTGCTGTGGGTTGGGAATTTGAGAAAGGCTCAGTTGTGCAGTTCTGATTTGGGGTCTGTCATGATGTAGTCAATAGTTCACCTGAGAATTCAGTTACCTGAGGGCTTGTTTGAGGCTGGGGGATCACTTCCAAGGTGGCTTACCCAAATGGCTGACCAGATGGTTCTAGCTGCTGGCAGGAGAGTTCCTCACCAACAGACCTCTCCACAGGAATATTTACGCATGTGTCCTTCTCAGGTCATGATGATTAGCTTCTTCCAGAGCAACTGATCCAGGAAGGTGCAAGGCAGAAGCCACAATGTCCTTTATGACCTAGCCTCAGAAGCCATACACAGTTTATTCTGCAAAACCCTAGTCAATGTGGGAAGGCACTATTATACAAGGGTGTGAGTACCAGAAGGCTAAGATCATTGTGGAGCCATCTTGGAAGATATATACCATACTTACCATTGACATTTTTTTAAAAGTCCAGGTCAGTTGTCTTGTAGGATGCCCAGGTTCCAGGTTCATCTGATTGTTTCCTACTAACTAGATGCAGATAATGCATATTTTCCATTGGATTATGCCAAGAGGTACTTCTTGTCAGTTTGGTCTGTTATTGATCATGCTAAGTTTGGCCACTTAGTTCAGGTAGTCTGGTTCGCATACCAAGTTTTGGATTCACTATTACCACTGGGATGATAATAGTGGCCTGGGATGATTTCTCCAGAGAGAAACGGAAGGTTTTATTGCAGTTTTACACTACCAGTCTTTTAGCGACAACAGCTATGTGTGTGTGTGTGTGTGTGTGTGTCTGCATGTGTATGCACATTTGATGTTAATACTGATAGACATTCTGAACTGCAGAACGCAAATTCAATAGGGAGGAGGGAAAGGGCATGCAAAAGGATGAACTCATTGAGGACAGAAACTGTCTTATTCTTCTATGCGTTCTGATTGCCTTACACAACGTGGAACAAATAATAGGCATTTAACAAATAGGTGTTGGATAAATGAAAGAACAAACCAAAAAGGAAAGAAAGCCAAAAGAGTAGAGGGGCACTTTCTAATTTATAAAAATGTAGAAACCAAAATACTACTTTCTGTCAAAATAAATGTGTAAGTCCCTGGGAATCTCCTGCCCTCCCAGTCACCTCTCGGGGTGGCCTTGGGGGCTTCTGGTCCTGTTGTCTTCAGGTTTTGTTGCCACAAGCCTCCTGACAGTCAAAATCTCCAGTCTCCTTGGTTCCTTAGAAAGCATGTTATATTCTAAACCAAACTTTTCTCTTTCTTACCATGTTGATAAACTGCTTGCATGACAACTTGAGCCTTGCTCATCCACTTAGTCATTCTAGGAAGGAAGTGAAGTCCGGAGGAATGATACTTTGCTGATGGTGAGGGCGGTGCTAAATGGAATTGCCTGAGCTAATCTGAGTGCATTTCTGTAGAGCCTCTCACATTCAATTCCATCTTCACTTTGTTTTCTCTCTGCCATATTGATTCATGAGCCCTCCCTCTGAGATGCATGAAACTGTGGTAATGTGTCCCCTGGTGAACAAATAATTAAAACAATGGGTCTCATTTTTTAACTGCCTTTTCTAATATAGCAAAAGGGCTTGGAAAAGCACTGGGCACCATGGAGGTAAATGCCCCCCTCTTCAAGCCTGCCTCAGTGAACACCCTATTTATCCAGCTAAGCCAGGACAGAGTAGAAAGAGGAAAGGAGAAGGAGGGTGGGAGGGAGAGGGATTTATGGGGAGCCCACTGTGGCCGGATATGGGCCAAGCACTGTCCCACAGGCAGCCAGGGAGTATTGGGTGGGATTCTAAAGCTAGGTGAAATAAGCTAGATACAGATACAAATACTGCATGATCTCACTTTTCTGTGGAAGATAAAATCATCAAACTCATAGAAATAGAGTAGAACTGGTGGTTGCCAGCGTTTAAGGAGAGAATGGGGACGTGTTGGCTGTAGAGTACAGAGTTTCAGTTATGCACAGTGACTAAGTTCTGCAGATCTAACATATAGAAAATGTGACTCTAATTACCAGTCCTGTTTTACACACATGAAATTCGCTGAGACGGTAGATTTTAATGGTTCTCACAACAGAAAGTAAAAAAAAAAAGAAGGAACCCACCTCCCAGTTTCTCTGTGCTGAGGCAACCCATGTGTAACTTTCTTGTGCTTTTTCAGAGACATTTTTTTGCATACATTACTGAACGTTTATATTTATTTTTTAGTCTACGTTGTCCACTTTATTTATAGTAGTCTTCCATACCTGCTGCTCTGTAGCTTGTGCTTTTCCTTAGTAATACATGTTGGAGATCAAGAGCCTTCTCGTTCTTTCCTGCTACCACAGTGTTGCATTGTGAGACTCTGCTGAAGTCTATTTGCCTGGTCCCCTGTGACACACACTTCAACTCTTTCTAATAGTTGGCTAGCGCAAACGAAGCTACAATGATTGACATACTACAATTTGCCCGAGGATGAGTATATCTCTAGGACAACTTCCTAAAAGAGGAATTGCTAGGTTACACACAGGTGCATTTGTGATCATGAGGATCCATCTGCCCAGTTGTCCTCAACAGGGCTTGGACCAGCCTCCACTCCAACCAGCACTCTAACACTGTTACCCACACAGTATCTTGTACATCTTTTAATCGTTGACAATCTGATAGGCAAAGAATCAGACTATGCATTCCAGGCCTCTACTCGTTTCCTTTGCATTTCCGCACCTCACTCACCCTTCTCCCTCTGATCAGTGACCTTCTATCTAATCTGAGCACTGCCTCAAGGCGTTGTTTCTGGGGGGACATCTACAGTTCCCACAAGCTTGCGAAACACTCCCACAGCACTTTGTTCTTGATCTGTTACTGTACCTTCCACATTCTGTTTAAGTGTCTATCTCCCTGACCATGAATCTCTCCAGGACCAGAATCTTGACTTGCTCACCTTGGTGTCCTCAACACCTACTAAGCTTGGCAGCTATGTACTTGTTTAATGAATTCGAAAAATATTTCAGTTGCATATCCATTGGTAACAAAATTAGCAAACTAGATTTTTGCAGTCTGAAGGAACTTCTCCTCTCTGACACACTTGGGTGATGCCCTGCATTCTGAAATCTCTCTAAGTCAGGACGCTTCTCTGCTTTGCCACGAACACCCATTCCTCACAGAGAACAGGGAGATGGTGACTAGGAAAAAACTGTGGACTTGATCATCAGACCGGACTCTGTACTTCCTAGGGATGGTTTGGCTTTGACTTCAGCATGCCCGTGAGCCAAGATGGAAAAATACCAAATCAACTGTTGTCATGTGCCAAGCTTCAAGGGAGCTCATTCCATCCAGGACTTGACTAGAAAGGTGTTAAAGCTTTAATATCTCAGCCATTGAAAACTTCCTCTGATCTTCCATGCAAATTTGTGTTGCTAAAATAAAGGGTTATATTACTGCCAGATAGAACAAGCCAGATTGCTTTTAAATGAAATTGTGGAGCTTGTTTGTACACTAAATATGAATTTTAGGTTCATGAAAACAACTCCTGACAACTCTGAAAAGGAAATGAATGTAAATGTATTACCAACTCTGCCCATTTTTCTCATTTATGCAATGTGTCTTCCTCTGGCCCACCTTTCAGCTGGATTAAATGAAGAGGAATGATGATGTATCACATCTACTTTCCTTAATTTCATTGTTTCTCATCATAAGCAATTTATATGAGGACTGACATTAATTAATTCAGCTTCATTTATCATGTAGTTCAACATTTAATCTAGTCCCGTGCATCAGATAAGAATATAGTATTCTGAATTCTGGAGTTCTTACCTTGAGTGAAAAAAGAGGTCATAAATCTAAAACAGCACTTGTGTCTCTTTTGCTTGCTACTCCATCAATTACAGGTAGATACTGGCTTCCGGAAAGTTCAGGAGAGACAACCATCAAGATTGATGGGCTTAGACCTAACGTGGAGATGTGTGACCAGTCTCTCAATGCCTAATGACCCTCAAAATAAGAAGCTTCTTCTGAGGAGTATTTATCAGAAATTCTAGAAATCTTCCGTTTGAGTCAGCACTAGTTCTAATATTTCTTCTGATTGTGTTGTGGAGTCCTGTTTTTGATCCCCAATCTATACCAACACATTCTGATTGTACAGCTTTGGAGGGCCAGCTAAGGGGCCAGGGTCCACAGCACTTTCTGTTACTTGGAATGGCACCAACACCGGCCCGTTTGCCTTCTCCACAGTCTTCTCACCTGGAGTTCAGAACGTGTGGCCGAGTGGTCATGTTTTATGTGAACGGATAGCTTACCAATGTTCTAATACTGGAGTCTGCCTTTCTCTTTACTTTTTTTTTATGGGTCCATAGCTTTGGCTTTGTCACCCCACCTGACTCAGGTTGATGTGTACTCGCAAGGTTCTCCTTCGCTCTTGCAATCTGCCATGGTTCCACGTTAGGGTCTGAGGCCCACCCCCTGTACTCCAGGCTTTTGGCTAGGCCTCTGATTTCTGCTGCCAGCCACATTCCAGTTTCCTTTCCTAATTTGCCACCTGGGGAGAGGATATCCTCTAAATCTCTGAGACCGTCGACACTGGCTGTTAGCCTTGACCTGTATCTCTCACCATTGTCCCTGAACACCTGGTTCTAGGTGTTGGGTGTACTTCTTCCCAATCTTAGTGTAACAATGTCTGCCTCTCTCTGCCCCTCCTTAGCACCAATAGCCTCAGAGTTCATCCAGACCCTGTTCTGTTCATCTTCTTTTGCTGAGGTTAAGCCATCTTTGTTCAGTGATACTGTGATAGATGACAAGAGTCCTAGCTAGTGGTACTCTTACAAAAATTTTTTATCTTTAACTGTTATTCCCCCAAATAAGACATGTTCAATTTGAAAACAAAAAACAATAAAGGGGTAGATAAAGTAAAACATGGAGGGTCTCTCCCTACAATAACAGTCCGTCCGTTTCCCCAAAGGTAAAAATTAGGTAAAAGTATCTGCAGACCTTGTATTATGTATATACAGAATATAAATAGATGAACATACATACATAGAAGATATAATATGGCGGGATCTTCAATCTGTTGTTTCTCACTTAAACCTGTGTAACAATCCATGAACACTAGTATCCCATAATTTCTATGTACTGCTTTCTATGTAACCATGATTCTGTTGATATATTTAAACTGAATCCAATTTTTCAGCACTACAAATAAGGAGGTGTTATATATTATTATGTCAAATGGTACAGATATTTCCACAAGTTAAATTGTTAGGTATACACGTTTAAAATTTTGATAAGCACTAAAAAAATTATTTTACAAACATTTTATAAAAACTTGCATTTCGGGGCTCCTGGGTGGCTCAATTGATTAAGAGTCTGCCTTCGGCTTAGGTCATGATCCCAGGGTCTTGGGATCGAGTCCCGCATCAGGCTCCCTGCTCAGCGGGGAGCCTGCTTATCCCTCTATCTCTGCTGCTCCCCCTGCTTGTTCTGTGTGTGTTTGTGTGTGTGTGTAAAATAAATAAATTAAATCTTTAAAAAAAAAAAAACCCTGCATTTCTACAATAGTGAATGGCAATGTTCATACCCTCCCCAATATTGAATACTTTCTATCTTTTATCAGTTCACCAATCTAGTGGGTGAAAAATGATATCACATTGGCATTTTTTAAAATTTTGGGGTGAATATTTTTTCAAATGTTTAACAGTTATTTCTATTTCTTCTTCTGTGCATTATGTCTATTTGACCTTTATTTTTACATTTTTATATTGTAAGTTTTTTTATAAACCATAATTTGGATATTATTACTTTTTAAGATATTACAAAGATTTTCTGCTAATCTGTTGTTCACTTTTTAAAACTTTATTCAGAATATATTTTGCCAAGTAGTGGCTTTAAATCTTTACGTAGTTAAATCTATTAATCTTCATTTGAGGCTCCTGGATTTCATACCATTCTTTAGAAAAGCTGTTCCTGCCCCAAATTATAAAAATGTTCTTTATTTCCTCTAGACCTCATAGTTTTGTTGTATGTTTTGTGCTATAATTCATATTTGTATATAGTGTGAGTAAGGGATCTTACTTTACTTCTTCCAGAATGAAGAGATCGCTATCCAAGTACAATTTACTAAATACACTGTTTCCGTACTGATTTGTAATAACAGATTTTGTATTCTAAATTCTAAATATATATGACTCTGTCTTTGTACTTGTTTCTGGTCCATGGATCTACTTACATATTACTACAGTGTGCTTTACGTGAACCCAAGATTAAATGGTTCATGCTGTATTAAGAGATATTAAGGTTGCCCTTCATTTATATTTATATCATACTAATGAATACAAGTTTAGTACTCTGCAAAAATTTTTAAAAGAGGGTTTGAAAGTGGTTTTCCTTAACACTAGTCCTTTGGGATCTATATTAACTTCAGTAGAGCATCAAGAAAATAAGTTTTGTGAATCTAAAATTTGAGGACGATTTAAAAGATTTATTGTCCAGATGCCCTAGAGTCTATCAAAAGATCCTCAAGACATGTATCATATGACCTCACTGATATGAAGAATTCTTAATCTCAGGAAACAAACTGAGGGTTGCTGGAGTGGTTGGGGGTGGGAGGGATGGGGTGGCTGGGTGATAGACATTGGGGAGGGTATGTGCTATGGTGAGCGCTGTGAATTGTGCAAGACTGTTGAATCACAGATCTGTACCTCTGAAACAAATAATACATTATATGTTAAAAAAAAAAAAGACAAAGAAGATAGCAGGAGGGGAAGAATGAAGGGGGTAAATCGGAGGGGTAGATGAACCATGAGATGTGATGGACTCTGAAAAACAAACTGAGGGTTCTAGAGGGGAGGGGGGTGGGAGAATGGGTTAGCCTGGTGATGGGTGTTAAAGAGGGCACGTTCTGCATGGAGCACTGGGTGTTATATGCAAACAATGAGTCATGGAACAGTACATCAAAAACTAATGATGTAATGTATGGTGATTAACATAACATAAAAAAAAGATCCTCAAGAGTTCCATTCATTTATTCATTCAGTTTACATATATTGCACATTTACTATATACCATGTATACTGTATTAAGCACAGGAGAGACAAAACTAGACATAGACCCTGCCCCCAAACAATTTACAGCCTCATTAGGGGACACAGAAATATAAATAAGTGTTGGTTTAAAAGGTATGATGAAGGTAAATACAAGATAGAGTGGTGACCCGAAGTGAGAGTGGATGAGCCCAGGGGAGGGGAAAGGGGACATAGCTGGGTCCTAAAGGGTGAACATGAGCTCACCTGGTGGCCGAAGGCAGGCCAGGGGATCCAGCAGAGCCAGCGTGGACACAGGGACAGGCCACTGGAGCCCTGAAGTAATGGCGAGGGCTCCCAGGGGCTGGAGGAGAGAGGAAGAGTGGGCTGGAGCAGCGGATGATGCTGCTGGAGAGAAAAGCAAAGACAAAAATCATGAAGGGCTTTTGAACCTCAACAATGTAAAGAGACACAAGAATTATTTTCACAGGATGATGAAAGTACCATTTTTACATTTTGAAAAAATCACTTTGGTTGAAGTATGGACAATAGATTAAACGAGAGTGAGATTAGAACCATGGAGACATTCGAGAGATCATCGCAACATCCGGGCAATTGTGAGATGATAGATAGATAGATGGATAGATAGTTAGATAGATAGATGATACAGTGATAGACCTATGTATGAAGTGATGTATCTATGTATACGGTATATCTATACATGTATCTGTAGATAGAGAGTTGTTTACACATCATGTAATGGGTTAAATAGCCACGTTGTTTTCCCTTCAAGCCACCTTAATAATGATTCATTAATTAAAAAGGCAAAATAATCCATACATACTCTGATAGCCTATTAAGACATTTTTATTGATAATGGGAGAAACCAGCCAACAGAGTATGTACACTAAACAGAAAGTTGGGCAATAAAAGTGGCTTACAAATAAATTCCAAGAAAGATTTTTCTGAGTTATTAAAATAAGGGAGACTTAATCTTGGGCTACATTTTAAAGTCCATCCAACTTAATCTTCTTCCTGACTAAAATTTTGAGAGAGGCCATCTATCCTTTTGAGGACTAAAACATGATTTTAGGTCTAACCAGTTCCAAGCGATGGCTCTAACTGTGGTATGGGGTAACTGGTGAGGTAAACAGTATTCTTCAAGTAAGGAACTCCAATCAATCAGATAGGGGGTAGGGAGTGTTTCCCACTTACACAGCAGAGGTCTGGAAGCCAAGATGCTTAGAAAGAGTTCGTCCCTATTTCTCCCAGGACACAACCCACTGTCCCTCTGCATTTCCTTATGGGCTGAAAAAGAACATGTGCATTTCCTATTCTCTTAGAAATTTTCATCTTTGTCTTTATCCAAATTTATATTGTATATTCATTTAGTATCGAGTTGATCAATTAATATTTGGAGAGGATCAAAGAAACACCCCTGATCTGGTTGTAAGACATAGAAGAAAGCCCAGATCCTGCTGGAAAGTTCTCAGTGGTCCACGGGCAGGTGTCATCTATCTCAAGATACAGAAGCTCACAGAAATAGACTGAGACTGGGAATTCCAGGCTAAAATGAACTGGGGAGTCATTGGGTCCATCTGGTTCTTCTGTCTTTCCCGAAGATGGCTCTGTCCCTTGTCCTAGGATGTTGTTGTTATAGTGATAGTGTGGAGGAGGAGGAGGGGAACTGTGACAACAGAGTGAAATACCAGGTAAGAGAGCTCTGGGAATGTTTGTTTGTGCTTATTTATCTTGCTCAAGTCTTAAGACGAGCATAGCCTGCTGCCGCCATGAGGCCAAGATCTGGTGTTGGCTCTTGTCCTCCATGTCCCCGGCTCTCAGGCATTCTTGCTGAGTCTGTACCATGGTGTCTGACTCATTGTACTCACTTTTGATGGTTTTTCTTTCAAGGTCCATCATCCCCTGATGCTATCTCGCTTCCATCATGAAACAATCCATCAATCTTTGTCTGTTTATGCCTAAACCCTATTTAGAAACAGAGTGTCTGTGCAAAATAAGGAATCCGCCTGGATACTGGTGATGTTCTGTCCTCCGCGCTCCCCCAGCAGCATGTCCAAACCTGCGCTCCACCCAGACAGGATCTCCACCATGTGCACAGAGCACCCAGCACAGCTCCTGGGGCACGTTTTTAGTAGATTCTAGGATAAGGGAAAGAAGTAGATAAATGTCTCAAAACACCAAACCGAAGATACAGAAGACAAAAGAGAGAAAGAAGACAGCTGTACCAACAAGGAAGGACAGTTCCAGTACACCTAAGCTCACATGCTTTGATGTGTGTGTGTGTGTGTGTGTGTGTGTGCGCGCGCGTGTGTGTGTATACTCATATGCACAGATGTGTGTGGGCCATACAAAAGGGACCAAAAAATAACCATCAAGCACTCTGAAAAAAACTAGAAGGAGCTTATTTTGCAAAGCCAAACACAACTCTAAATTATACCTGAGATCTTGCTTTTAGAATTTTGCCTTAAGGGAAAAAAGTTCATATTTTGCATTTCTTTTGACTTGTTCTCCTTAAATGTTTTGGAAATCTGTAAAAACACTTTTAGAATGAGCTTGGTGTGTCCCAGTCACGTGCAAGGCACAGTATTGGCATCTTTACCTGAAATATAGAGGGTACTACAAGCAGCAAAAAAACAAATATGTAATACAGCTCTAGTCTGAGGCAAAAGAAAGTAAGTAACACCAAGAGCATGTGGGGGTCGGGGGGCAGGTGGTCAGAGAAGGGAGCGGTCTCAGCTCGAGGGCAACAGATATGACCATGCATGACCATGGTCTCCGAGAACAGCAGGGCTCAAGCAGGCAGTGCCGGCAAAACAGGAGGACTTGTATGTGACTGTGGACCTCAGTTGGTGGGTTTGGCTTGATGCTTGTCAGCTCTGCAGAAGGTCCCCAAAAAGCCTCTTGGCCCAAGTTGGTTATCAGGCTGGCTGCAGGAAGGGAGAATTCCTCCTGAGTCTTGGTACTATCTCAGATGAGGGGTCAGGGAGGGTATTTGCAAGGTGTGGGGGTCTGGTTTTAAGTAATTTAAGGTAGTCTTTTATGATGGATAACTAATTTTGGGTAATACGTTTTGTGACATAGTGGTTTAGAATGAACAGTTCTTGAGAAGTAAACTTGGCTAGTAAGAAGCCGTTTGCCCAGATGAGCAAAATCTCTCCTTCCATAGCAGAGCTGTTCGCCTGGATAAACACACTCTTTGTCTTAAACCAATCAGTTGATCAGTGTCTAAGGATTTGTGTGGAAATCTCCCCCTTGGAGAGGCCCTCAATTCACAATTTGTGTGGTGGACTCAGCTCTGTGCTTCACAGGTGAGCCAAGAGGAGGCAGGGATGTCAGTTCCTTTGTTGGCGCTTTGGGACCGGGTGGAAGGTAATGGGACCTGAAGCCTGAAGGTGGGTTGTTCCAAGGCATGATAACATAACTTCCGGGTGGCAGAATGAACTAGTTATAACCTATTTGAAATCTGTAGATTTGATCCCTGCCATGTTGCTAGCTTTGACCACTTGCTCTCGATTTACACTGCTACAACCCCAAGTAGAGTTTTCTCTGTGCTTTTCCTGGAATTGAAGTCTTTCAAATGGTCCCTTGCTCTCCGGGCTTTCTCTTCCACATGTCCTACTAGAACACCCAGATTAATTGTGTCAACATATAACTTGGGCCATATCACCCCCTGCCCACCAGCTTAACACAGCTATTGAATTCCAGTAAGTAACCTCTGCTAGGTCCTGACCCTCCCCAGCTCCTGCACTGCCCTATGTGTCCACAGGCACCTGTCATGCCTTCGGATCTCACCCTGAGGTCTGACGCCTGGCCTTCAGACTCGGTGAAGCCTCAGAGCTGGAGGACACTGTAGACAGGGCCTGGCCTCCAAGTTAAGGGGAAGGGCGTAATTTACAAAGGCACACTCTATCAAAGTCTGTGAAAGAGTCTAAAATAGAAATCAGAGCAAGACGCTTAGGGTTTAGTGGACTTTAGATTTTGTTTTCTTTCTTTCTTTTTTTATTTATTTGAGAGAGAGAGCGTGCACACACTGCAGGGGGATGGGAGCAGGGGAGGGCCAGAGGGAGAGGGAGAAGCAGACTCCCTGCTCAGCAGGGAGCCCAACATGGGACTGGATCCCAGGACCCCGAGATCATGCCCTGAGCCGAAGGCAGATGCTTAACTGACTGAGCCACCCAGACGTCCCAGATTTTGTTTTCTTTAAAAGTGGCTTTCTAAGCCATGTGGTCTCAACGTATTTAAAACAACAACAACCTGGTTTCAAGAAAGGTTGTGAAGCGCATGAATTTGCTTTTGATCTTGTCTACCTCAGTTTCTCCCTCAGTATATATGAAATTCTAGGGGTGCGACAACTACTTTGCTGAGCAAGGACTTTTTGCCAGCCACTTGACCAGGTGCAGTCATTCAGTGCCCCCTGGGACCAGTATAGGTGGCTATTACCCTCTGCATGTCACAGATAGGGAGCCCGGGAGTATGTGAATTTAGACAATGAGGCTAAGTTCTCCCTGCCAGCGAGTGCCCTGCTGCCTTTGGGAAGCTACATTGGCAACCCCAAACTGTAGAGGGTCCCGTGGCACCTCCACCTCACTCCATAGCAACTTGCCCCCAACCTCTTCTTCCTGTGCCTTCCTCGGGGGACCAGCTTGCTCGTGTTGACCGGCTATGGCGCCTTGGAGAGGCCCTCAATTCACAGCTCTTCTCCCCCAGCTCAGCAATATCGCTATCAGACCGCTAACCACTACCAACACACTACTGAGACGGTTCCTCTCTCTTCCGCCACCGCCACCACCACCTTTGGCCCCAGTGATGAACACCTTATCTGGTGTTCAGCAAAGTCAGGCTCAGCAAAGCGCTCAACAAACATGACGACATTGAATGTTCCCAGCAAGCCTTGTGCACGTGGCGCTGGTGAGGCATTTAGAGACGTATTTCCGTTTAAGCCATTAATGGGTTAAATTCTTCCATTTTTCTTGCAAGCATTTAACTTCATTTGCACAGAAGCTAAGTGTACTGTTTCTGGTTCTGACAGATCTTGCATCTCAAAGTTTTCTTGCTGCTTTCCCTTGCATCAGTGGATTTTCCCTAACCCTAGGGAAAGCACAGGCCCACTTCACTTTGGAGAGCCTGATTTGGACATAATCTTTGCGCAATCATGAACGGTTCCTTCTTTCATTTCCAAAAGCATTGGGTCATCCTACCTAAACCCGCCATTGCAGCTAAGGAGAAAGAGCACATGTTTTGCAAGGTGGTAAGACTCAACGCTGCTCCCAGAAAGCCTTGCCCAGAGGGGCACCTCTGCAGCCAGCAAGTACATCTGGCTTGCTTTCTTCTCCTGGCCCAGGTGGGGCTTTTTTCCTAGGAGTGATGTTGGCTGTGTATGCTGAGTGGCTTTCTCCATTCCTAGTGGGTCACACCAGCCCAGGATAGGAGGGGGCTATAATTTCTCTTTGTAGGATGAAGAAGAAAATGATGTGATTTGCAATCCATACTAAGCAAGACAAATAGCCAAAGAAACACGGGAGTTTTCATGGCCCAGATCAAGATGGATTTCCCTGCTGAAGTAAAGCCTTCCTTAGAATGCATTCATCAACAGCAGTGTGCAGGCTCCTTCTGTGGGGTGAGGGAGATACAGGACTTGATTTGGAAATTGCAGTTTGGGCAAACATTAAGAAGGTTCTGTTTTTTAAAATTCCATATGCAATTAGAAAAATGTGGTATTGTGCTATTGAAGAGAAATTACTCCCTGATTAGGGGTTCTGGGGAAGAAAGGGTTCCCTTAGAGATGCTCTGATTGGATAATAAAGCAAAGTCAAAAATATTTTGAGGGAAAAAAATGCTCGCTTGGAGACGATCTAAATGGATACTAGTATCACTATGTGCTTGTCAAACAAATAGGTATATTATGAGACGTTTACACAATGGGGCTTCCCATGACACAGACTTTCTTCTCAGGAGTCACCTGCTACCTCATAACGGATGCATGTCTAATTAGTGTGGTCTTAACACCAGCTCCTGCGGTATCGGGCAGATGTAGTTGTTCTGTTTCATAGATGGGGAAACTGAGGCTTGGAGAGAATCCCAGATTCTCCACTGTGAACTCAGTTAGGGAGGGATCCATGTAGACACTGAAGCAAGTTGCTCGAGCTTCTGTTTCTTCATCCATAAAATGGCCATTATAACACCTACCCCGTGGAAATAATAAAGGTGATGAGTGGCTTAAAGCCCTCCCATGGGATCTGTCCTGCGAGGGTGTGGGTACTCAAGCACTGGTAATTGACTTTGTAGCTACCTCTGTGGTCCTCCCCTCCTCTCCTTCACCATCACTGACCTTCTGTGGTAGAGAGCAAAATTATCCCGGGTCTAGCAGGAAAGCCTAGAAAAGAAGAGTTTTCTCCTGGCTTTGAAGTCCCTCCCCCAGGATGGTGAGCTGCTCAGAGGGAAGGGACCACATGTGACCCCCATCTGCATGTCCTTCTCCAAGCCCAGGTAAGGCAGAAAGAATCGCTGAGTGCAGCTGACTTGTTATGTGGCAAATCAATGCCACCATCCCTCCCTCTGGCCTGGCCTGTTGTTTGGCTGTGCACACTGGCCACCCAAAGTAGGTCAAGGGCAGACTCCTTCATTTAGCCAGGCTCTCTGTTGACCTCATTTCAGGTTGGGGTCAGACATCACTCACAGTTCGGCCTCATCCAAGAGCATTTCAAATGGCTTGTCGATCTCCAAGCTTATACCTTACTACTATAAAAGAAATTACACTGATGCTCTATGGGTACATTTCAGAACATTTTTCAGATTTCAGATTACAACTTGTCACCATGAGATTTCCCAAAGAGAAGAAATAGAGAACTGTATTATTAGTTATAGTCTTTTTCATTGCCCCAAACCAGAAAAACAAAGAATTGTTATTACTTAGCCTACCTTAGAAAAACAGAAATGCATTTTTGAAAATTTTATATTTAACCACTTGAACTTACTTGCTAAGGAAATTAGGCCAGTCAAGTAGATCCTTTACATTTACATTGGCCCTCTGCTGTGTCTATAAATAAATAGGCAAACATTTGTCAGGAAATGCTCTAAAATGCAGACATTCAAATGTACATTATTCTTCACAATAGTCCTCTTGAGACACCGGACACTGGTTCCTTCAACCCTGTGGTCCCAGGGATGTGTGGAAATTCCTTTCTTGGGATCTACCTTAGAAGTCA
The DNA here is from genome assembly GCF_003265705.2 of Callorhinus ursinus. NCBI lineage: Eukaryota > Metazoa > Chordata > Mammalia > Carnivora > Otariidae > Callorhinus > Callorhinus ursinus. The sequence continues at coordinate 3,019,999 of NW_027397138.1, forward strand.
GTCTATAAATTGCACAAGAAAATCAACCTCAATTCCAGCCTTAGTTTTCAACTCTGTCTGCAGTTCAGATCTACTGGGGAGCTTTAAAACCCAAACCAGGGGCGCCTGGTGGCTCAGTCAGTTAAGCGTTTGCCTTCGGCTCAGGTCATGATCTTGGGGTCCTGGGATCGAGCCCTGCATCTGGCTCCCCACTCAGCAGAGAGTGTGCTTCTCCCTCTGCCTCTCCCCTACCTCCATTCGTGTTATCTCTTTCTCAAATAAATAAATAAAATCTTTAAAAAAAAAGATTAAGTATTTAAAAAACAAAACAAAACAAAGCCAATGACTATCTCACCGCAAAGCAATTAAGTAAGCATGGCTGGGCATTCACAACTTAGTTTCTAACTTCTCAGGTGATGTTAATGTGCAGCAAGGATTGAAAATTACACCTCTTCTTTTAACAAACAGATACACCCAGTTTCTCTTTGAATGATTTTTCACACTTCCAAAATTTAAATCTATCACCAAAAGACAGAAATGTATACCTTAGAAAATGCACACCAAAAAAAAAAAAAAAAAAGTGCTATAGTTTCCGAAAGCAACTCCCAAATTGTTTGGAACCATGGGATCTTATTAGAATAAACACGTACCTTCTTAGGGGACCATTTAGAAAAATACAAAACCTGTCACTTGCTCATTCATTCTTCCATTAATGAGCATTTGAGTTGTTAAGTTTTTGGTAATTGTAAATAAAGCTGCTATAAACATTTGTGTGCAAGTCTTTGTACAGACATATGTTTTCATTTATTTGCATGAATACCAAGGAGGAGAATAGCTGAGTCATAAGACCAATTATGATAAAAAATAAAAGCTATGTGTATTAATGTACAATTACAAGAAATTGTCAAATTGTTCTCCAAAATTTAATTTTACTCTCCATCTTGCAGTGTATGAGAGTTTCAGGAACTCTACTTCCTTGTCGACATTAGATACTTTTAGGCTTTTTGATTTTAGCCACTCTTAAAAGTATAAAATTTGATGTGATTATGGTTTAAATTGACAGTTCCATGATGATTAATGATACTGAACATTTTTTCTTGTTTTTATAAGCCATTCATGTATCTTCTTTTGCAAAGTGGCCAAATCTTTTGCTCGTTTTTTAGGTAAACTTTTTATTTTGAGATAATTGTGGATTCACATGCAGTAGTAAGAAAGAATACAGACGCCACATGTAACTTTTACCTAGTGCACCCCACGGTAACATCTTGTAAAAATATAGTACAATATCACAGCCAGCTACCAACATGGCTACAGTCCTCCCATCATATTCATTTGTGTGTATGTATTAGCTATACATGATTTTATAACACACATGGGTTCCTGTATCCAGTGTCACAGTCAAGACCCAGAATAGTTCCATCATCATGAGGATCCCTCATAACCATATCCAGCCATCCCTAAACTCTGCAACCATGAATTAGTCTCCATTTATAAAATTTGTCATTTAAAAAATATTGCAGAAATGGAATCATACAGAATATAACCTTTGGGTTTGTTTTTTTTTTTCACTCAGCATAATTCCCTAGAGATTCATTCAGATTGTTGCTTCTAGGGATGCCTGGGTGGCTCAGTCAGTTAAGCCTCTGCCTTGGGCTCAGGTCATGATATCAGGGTCCTGGGATTGAGTCCCGCATCGGGCTCCCACTCAGCGGGGAGCCTGCTTCTCCCTCTGCCTGCTGCTCCCCCATTTGTGCTTGCGTGTACACTCTATCTCTGACAAATAAATAAATAAAATCTTTTTAAAAAAATTTTTTGCTTGTATCTATAGTTTGTTCCTTTTTTTTTTTTTGTTAAGTGGCATCCATGACGTGGATGTACCACAGTTTGATTAACCATTTACTAACTGAAAGATATCTGGGTTGTTTATGGTTTTTCACTATTCTGAACAAAGCTGAATGGATGATCATTCGTGTACAGGTTTTTTGCCAGGTCATATGGTCATTGTATGGCTAGCTTATAAGGAACTATAAACTGTTTCCCAGAGTGGTGGTATCATTTTACATTCCCACTAGCAATGCAGTTTCTCTGCACATTCACCGACATTAGGTGTTAACCATTTTTTATTTTAACTATTCTGATAGGTATGTGGTGATATATAATTGTGGCTTTAGTTGAATTTCTCTAATGGTTAATGATGTTGAACATTTTTTCATGTGCTTATTTTCCATCTGTATATCCTCCTCAGTGAAATTTCTGGGTGTTTTTTTCCCCCTATGTTTTAATGGAAATGTTTAGGCTTTTGTTGTTGAGTTTGGAAAATTCTTTATATATGTTCTAGATAGTAGTTCTTTGTCAGATGTGTGATTTACAGATATTTTCTCCCAGTCCATAGCTTGTCTTTTTGTCCTCTTAGCAGGGTCTGTTACAGAGCGAAACTTTTTCACTTTGATGAGGTCCAATTAACCCATTTTTTCTTTTATGGATTGTGCTCTTATTGTCAAGTCTAAGAACTCTTTACTTAGCCCTACATCTCAAATAGTTCCTATTTTTTCCTAAAAATAGTTTTACATTATATATTTAAATCTGTGATCAAATGACTTAATTTTTATGTAAGTAATGAAGTTTAAGTCAAGATTCATTATTTTCTTTTGTCGTTTTTTATTGAGTTGTTCATTTTTTCTTGTTGAATTGTATGTGTTCTTTATGTATTCTGGATACAACTCCTCTGTTAGATATATGTATTGTGGATATAATTCCCAATCTATTTTTTTTAAGATTTTATTTATTTATTTGACAGAGAGAGACACAGCGAGAGAGGGAACACAAGCAGGGGGAGTGGGAGAGGGAGAAGCAGGCTTCCCGTGGAGCAGGGAGCCTGATGCGGGGCTTGATCCCAGGACCCTGGGATCATGACCTGAGCCAAAGGCAGATGCTTAATGACTAAGCCACCCAGGCGCCCCCCCAATCTATTTTTTTAACAGTATCTTTTGATGAACAGAAAATTTTAATTTTGATAAGGTCTGATGTACCATGATGAAGACTATGGTTAGTTTTTATTCAGCTAAGAAATCTTAACTTACTACAAGGGCATGAAGACATTCTCTTGTGCAGTCTTCTAGAATATTTATCATTATGTCTTTTATATTTAAGGCTATAATCTATTTTGATTTATTTTTGAGTGTGGAGTAAGGGAGGGATTGAAGAGGGTTTTCCCCTCCTTTTGATATCCAGTTTTTCCAGCACCATTTGTTAAAACAAGTCTACTTTCCTAAATTATTTTTTAAGGACTTATTTATTTACTTATTTTAGAGAGAGAGAAAGAGAGAGCAGGGGAGGGGCAGAGGGAGAGGGAGAGAATCTCAAGCAGACCTCCTGCTGAGTGTGGAGCCTGACACGGGGCTCAATCTCACAGCCCTGAGATCATGACACAAGCCAAACCAAAGAGCTGGACACTTAGCCAAGTGAGCCACCCAGATGCCCCAAACTAGTCTACTTTCCTATTGAACTGACTTGGTGGTGGTTTGGTTAAAAAATCAATTGACCGTATATGTATGGGTTTATTTCTTGATTCTAGTCTGTTCTATTGATTTATTTGCTTATCCTTATGCCAAAACCACACTGCCTCTATTAATGTAGCTTTATAATACATCTTGAAATAGATCTTGTTAGTTCTCCAACTTAGTTCATTTTCAAGATTATTTTGGTTATTCCATATCATCTGCATTCATATATGTTTTATAAACAGATAGCCAGTATCTTCAAAAAATCTTTCTAGAATTTTGATTGACATTCCATTGACTCCATAGATGAATTTAGGAAAATAGGTATTTTAATAATATTTTTCTAAACCATGACATGGTATTTCTCTTCATTGATTTTGGTCTTCTTTAATTTCTCTCTTCCATCTTTTGTAATGTTCAGTAGAGAGGCTTTGTACATCTTTTGGTTGATTAATCCTATATTTGGTTATTTTTGTGGTATTAGTATTGTTTTTAAATTTTATTTTAAATTTATTATTACTAGTGTTACAGAAAAACTATAGATTTTTAAAATTTACCCTGCATCCTGTGACCTTACTAAATTCACTTACTAATTCTGGTAGCTTTGTTGTTGTTGTTTTTTAAGATTTTATAAGGTTTTCTACATACAGAATCATATAATCTGAGAATAAAGAGAGTTTTACTTTTTTTTTTTTACAGTATGTGTCCTTTGTTTCTTTTTCTTTTTTTTTCAACAATTATTTTATTGGAGACTTATTTTTATAAAAGAGACAGCAAGAGCATTGATTACAATAGAGTGAAAGACATATACATTTTTCAAGTAAGTAGCATTAATTACCTCTCTGAAACTATATTATCTTATTTTACTTTTAAGAGATGATTTGTTTATTGTATTAGCCTAAGAGATCATAGGTTATAACACATTCTCTCATCACTTACAATTTCAATTGCTTCACTTTCTGGCAAAACTTAGGATCAAGAAATACAAGCACTGATACTGCAATAGTGGTGTATGATGACAGATGGTAACTACACTTGTGGTGAACCCAGCATAAGGTGTAGAGATGAGTTGAATCATTATATTGCACATCTGAAACTAATGTAATGTTGTGTGTCAACTGTACTCAAAAAAAATTTCTTTTAGGACATGTAAGTATTCTTGGAGTGCTTGTCTAGCATGCAACTCTTGACCTCCAGTTTGTGAGTCCAAGCCCCATGTTGAGTGTAGAGATAACTTACAAATAAAAATCCAACACCCTCTTCAGCCCTTTAGGAAGCTAGACTTCAGGAAATGGACTCTCTTTCATAATGGGTCTTCTCATAAAGAGTCCAGTGGAAGACCTTCAACCCCCGCCCAAGCCCAGGCAACTGAGCTGAGATCTCATGCACTTTTTTTTTTTAAAGGTTTTATTTATTTATTTGACAGAGAGAGACACAGCGAGAGAGGGAACACAAGCAGGGGGAGTGGGAGAGGGAGAAGCAGGCTTCCCGCAGAGCAGGGAGCCCGGTGCGGGGCTCGATCCCAGGACCCTGGGACCACCACCCGAGCCAAGGCAGACGCTTAACGACCGAGCCCCCCAGGCGCCCCGTGAGATCTCATGCACTTCACTGGCAACCTGCTCTAGGCATCCTTCTGTTTCTTTTTCTTATTATAATGCTAGGACTTCCAGTAAAATATTGAAAGAAACGGTGAGAGCAAACATCTTTTTTTTCATCTCAAGGAAAAAAAAACATCCATGATTTCACCATTAAACATGCTATCATTTGGAGGTTTTTCAAAGATACTCTTTACCAGATTGAGGAAATTTCCTCCTATTTCTAGTTTCCCCCCACATTTTTTTTATCATGAATGAAGGTTGAATGGTGTAAAATGATTTTGCAAATATTGAAGTAATTTTTCTCTCTTATTCTGTTAAAATTTTAAATTACAGGGGCACCTGGGTGGTTCAGTTGGTTAAGCATCTGACTCCTGATTTCGGCTCCGGTCATAATCTCAGGGTTGTGAGATCAAACCCCATGCTTAGCACAGAGCCTGCTTAGGATTCTCTCCTTCTCTCTGTGCACCCCCCGCCCCAGCTCATGCTCTCTAAATCAATCAACCAATCAATCAATCAATAACACTGATCAAATTTTCAAATGTCAAATTAACCTTATATTCCCAGGGAACCCCCTCCCCCACCTTGGTCATGATGCAGAATCCTTTTTGTATATTTTTGGAATCAATTTGCTCACATATCATTACAAATTTTTGAATCTTTGTTTGTGAGGAACATAATTGTTCTTTTTTTTATGTGTAATTTTTCTTTCATTTAAATGACATTGCAATGCTCTAAGGAGGGGTTATGCTGATTCCACGAAATATGTTGAGAATTGTTTTTTCTTCCTCTATTTTCTGAGTGTGTGTAAAGTCAGTATTATTTCTTTCTTAAATGTTTGATAAAATTCATAAGTTAAATTATGTGGTTATCGTTGTGGGAAGTTATCTTTGTGGGAAGATTTTTCATTACAAATTCAAGTTCTTTAATAGATATAGAGGGGGGAGGTAGAGGATGGATAGAGTTCCTGCAATATTGCAACAAAAGTGTCTTTATTTAAAATCAAGGCCTGTAGCTTGAGGCCACTCCATATGAGTATGTACATGGCCTAATGTCTAGAGTTCTCCCTATGACCTTTCATTCTGTTGCTTCCTGGATCATCACCAAAACCTATGGAAACAAGAAAATGTCCCAGTTAGCGAATTGTCAGAATTGGCAAATCAGGTAACATCTGTGGGTCCAGCACACTGAAGGGAGCTTTTGTTTCTTCAATCCATATTTACTGAGCCTTTACCATGCATTCAGTTCAGAGTTAACAGATAGAAATAAGGGGAGCAGTGGGGGACACCCCGTTGCTTCTGAGTCAAGAATGAAAGGCAAATCCCTATTGTTGGTGTCTGGGGAGAGGAGGCAGAGAGAACAGAAAGCAAACACATGCCTGACCTGACGAGCTCAGGCTCTGCGCAGAGCCAAGAAAAGTGGCTGAAGCTCAGGGAGAAGCCTTATGTCTCTTGTCTTTCCCTCTCAGATTGAGGTCTGACCTGGGAGGCCTCCCTGGATGGGACTCTCCACACCCAGCAACGGGATCCCAATAAGCAGGCAACCAGGGCTGGAACCCCTGCATTCCTAACAGTTTGGTAAAGGACCTCCAGGGTCAGAATCAGACTCCCAGGCCCTTCCCCGGATCTCCACACTCAAAATGTTCTCGGTGGAGCCCAAGAGCACTTGCATGTTTAACAAGCTCCCACGTGACCAGGTGACTAGGCACAGCACCCAACCTAACTCCTCAAATGACAAGGGGAGGGAGAGCATCCAGAATAACGCTAAGAGGTCAGTATTCTGGGCCGGCTGGCTGGGGTAACTTTTCTCTCTTTTTGGAAACCCCCAGGCACCCTGTGTACTTGGGGTACTCACTCTACCCCATTTTGTTCCTGCCACACATTCCAGGGTGTGGGTTGTGAGGCAGAAATGGGGTGCTGCCGTTGGACAGACTTGGGCTCCGTGAACTCAGGAAATCATTTCACTTCTTTGAGTTTTAGTTTCTTACTACAAATATAGATAAAGATCCCTTTTCAAAGAGTTTTGTAAGGATTACATGAGATAATGCTTATCAAGCATTTACCACAGTGCGTGGTACAAAGCAAACACCCAATGAGCATCAGCCGATACTATTCATTAACAGACTATGACCTCCAAGAGGGCAGGCAACACGCCTTTTGTTTCTCCTGCTGGACCTGGTTACAGACTAGTCAGTCATGTTTGTGGAGCTGAAGAAGGAAGCTAAATCTCTTGGGGTTGAATGAAGACCTGAGGTGAATGCACATACAAAGCGTGTAGGTATATGTGCCCTTCCCCCACCTCCATACACACCTTCCCACTCGCTTCCCTCCACTTCCTGTCTTTGTGAGTCACCCCTTCTCTCCTTCAAGATTATCTTTCATTCTGTGTAGTAGGAATAATAACACAGTTAGTGATTACTGGGGGCTGGCCATGGGTCCGGCACTGTCCTCAGAGGCTCTGCAGTTTATCATCCCAGTGAATCCTCACAACAACCCTGGGAGGCAGCACTGGCATGATCTCCATTGTAAGGTGAGTCAACCGAGGGAGACAGAAGTCAGGGGCCTGCCCCAAGTCACACAGCTTGAACATGGTGGAGGAGCCAGGCCGACTTCATGCTCCAGATACCTGAGGTGTGCACACGTGCATGTGTGTGCGTGTGTATGCTGGTGTAGGGAGAGTAGAGAACACGTGCCCTCCACACCATACCAGCCTCCTGTGGCCCCCGCAGAGCTACTTAGCTCCCAGCACCACAGAGCTCATTCTTTCACACTTGCCAACAACAAGCTATCCATTCTGGCTGCCCTTTGGGGAAGAGAGAAAAAGCAGCAAGGAGGCCCAAGCAGGAGGAGAGAGCAGCTCATAGGAAGTCATTGACTTCTTCTGCCCCAAGCCTGTCCTCATTCTGTTGCTTCCTTGGCTGAGTATGCACCAAGCCCCCCAGCGCACCGTGAGAGTCTGCCAGGGCCGGGGCTGTGCTCACCTGTAGGCCTCGCCTGAACAGCCTGAACCCATGGTGCTGACGAGCTTCTTGTCCACCCGATGAAGTTCCACAAACTGTGGGCTGTCACGTCAAGAGGACAGCGTAGTCCAACGGGCTGCCCGATCTCACCCTTGGAGCAGATCTCCTCCTACCGTTTCATGAATCTGGTGCTCTGCCAGTGACCCAGGCTAGAGAGTGTCTAACTGGACAGGGTGCTGGGCATTCCCCACAGGTGGAGCTTGGCTGCCCTTGGAAGCATTCTGAACACAGTACCGAGGGTTCCAGAGGACTGAGACTATCTTTTTGTATTCCCTGCGGAAGTTCTGGTTCAGGAGCCCATAGACTAGGGCATTAAGGCAGCTGTTGAAATAAGCCAGGAAGTAGCTAGCCACAAAGAGCCCCTCCGGGACCTGGGGAGGTATTTCTTCTGGGTCGATGGCCACAGCGAGGCCAATGCCGTTCAGTGGGGCCCAGCAGATAGCAAAGATCACAAACACCACGAACATGGTCAGAAAGCTCCAGATGTCGCTGGGCTTCGGGCGCAGCTTGGTGTCTGACCTGGCCCTCCTGCAGGCCTGAAGCACCAGTGCCCAGATGCGCAGGTAACAGAAGGACATGACAGTGATGGGGAGGAAGAAATGAATGACCACCACTGCCATTGTGTACTGGGTGCTGGCCACCTGGATGAAGGTGCAGGAGTAGACACGCGGGTCATACTCCAGGGACCCCATGAAAAAGTTGGGCACCAAGGCCCCCACAGTGAGGAGCGAGACAAGGCAGATGTAGAAGGGCATGTGCCAGGGCTGGCAGATCTGGTGGTAGACCATGCTGTGGCAGACATAGCAGCAGCAGTTAATGGCAATGGCAGTGATGTTGAAGATGGAGCCAATGACACTCAGGCCCATCACGAAGGCACTGGCCTTGCAGTGCGCCTCGGCCAGGGCCCAGCCGTCATGGAAGATGGCTGCGAGGATTAGTGGGTACGGGTACAAGGCCGCCGCCAGGTCAGCCGATGCCAGACTCACCAAGAACAAATTGCCTGGAGCAGGAAAGAGGGGGCAAGAGTCAACAGGAGACCCCTCAATTCCTAGCCTGTAGAATATTCTACCCTTTATCCAGTTACCTTTATCCAGTCATGTAAAAGGAACCACGTTACTGTCAGCATTGGGGTTGGAGACCTAGTGGCTTTTCGAGACGCGGAGTTCAAGGCTCAGACTGCTGCTCACTGTGTGGCTCAGGCAAGTTACCCAGGCACTCCAACACTCCAAGCCTCATTTTTCTCATTTGTGGAATGGGAATAATGCCTCATACTTTATACTACAGCTGTGAGGATCAAATAATGGGACAAAGTCCTGGGGGCATCGTGGGTGCTCACGAATGATAACTATTTTCACCATAAACACAGATGCTCAGGAGCTTTGCATCACTCACACTCCGGCAATTATTCTAAGGGAGAAGCATTTGAAAATCAGGAAAGTGGCTTCACTAGAACCCCTCCCCGCCCATACTCCCACCTTCCTACAAATCTCTCTGACAGTCTCTTTTTGCACCTTCTCCCACACTGGTCAACACGCTACTTTTTTTTTCTTTTTTAAAAGATCTTATTTATTTATTTGACAAAGAGAGCAAGAGAGCACAATCAGGGAGAGCAGCAGAGGGAGAGGGAGAAGCAGGCTCCCCACTAAGCAGGGAGCCTGACGTGGGACTCTATCCCAGGACCCTGGGCTCATGACCTGAGCTGAAGGCAGACGCTTAACCATCCAAGCTACCCAGGCACCCCAACAGGCTACTTTCTAAGTGTCTTTACTTCAGTTTTCTAAATGTGAATTGCATTTTGCAAGTGGGATGGAAGAAAGGTTTGGGAGTAGGAACCATGTGTTCTGGCATTCCCCGGCCTCCCTCATCTGGGGCCTACACTCATAGCCAGGCTGCCACGTTGGCAGAGAGTCTGGTCCTGTGAGGCCTCACAGCCTCCTGTGTTGCCTTACACCTTCTCCAGCTTTCTGAACTGCCTCCCTCCTCTGAATGGAGTGTTCTCTAGCCCGAAAGTGCCTCAGGAGCCAGAGGGAGAGCCTATGGAAACCGCAACATCCATTGATTAATATGCTTCCGGCATGTTCTGGGCCAGAATCCTAGGGAAGAGCTGGGACTAAAGCCAAATTTAGAAATCCAGTATTTCTATTTCTAAAGCATTTGGATTCTAAAACACTGACTCATGAAGAAGGCACCAAGAATCCAAAAGTGTGGCCAAAATAGAGCTCAGAGCATGAGAAGCTCCATCCCTGATGCTGCTTGTTCCAGTCACCAAGGGTATGCTTTGAGTGCCTACTACATGCCCAAGAGCTGCTATCCTTTCTAGCCAGCAGAGGCCCCCAGGCATGCAGTAGGCACCAGCCATCGTCTTTCAAGTCTTCTGGCCTCTTGCCGCATGGTGAAGTACGAGCTGCCAGCCCTACAGTGGCTGGACCCAGAGGGCAGGTGGAATGATTTGCAGGAGGGACTTCTCGGGGAGCTAAGGACGTTGGCTCCACCACCACCAGGCATGTGCTCTGCATACTGCATTGGCTGATGTGACCACTTCGGGGTCACAGCATCAGGCAGATGGAAAGGGTCCAAAAGACGCAGCAATTGGAGAGGCCAGGCTGCGGTCTGGCTTCAAGCGGGTAGACAAAAAGGGAGGCTCAAAGCCACCCTGCTGGGGGTCCCCCCGAGTCAGGCCTTCAGGTGAGGTAGACTCCACGATTACAGTTATAAACCCACAAGGCAGAGAAAGGGCTGCTTCCAGCCCTCCCCTGTTCGCGCACACATTCATTCACCACACCTCAAAGAAGATTCCACAAGATGCACTCCATGTGGGGGTGGGAACGTGGAAGACCCCCCAGGCAGCCTTGGTTTGGACAATTAAAGTGCTTACAAAGTGGTGAGCTCTCCTGTCTCTCAAGACATTCATATAGAGATGGGGTGTGAAGGAGTCTGGCTTCAGGTTAAAATGTTGAATTCCTTCCCCTTCAACTATGTTTGAGATCTATTTACTGAGTGGGGTAAAGCCCCCTCACATTCTTTCTGTTGGGTACAGCCAGGCAAGAAACGCACATCTGAGGACCTATGCAAGGTACGGAGGGGGTCTCCCGCTTTTCCATTGAATTCCCAGTCTTGTTTGTTACCTCCACTGGTGGATGTCAGTCTCTGACTCTCCTACGCAGACCTCACCCGGTCTCAAGATGGGGGGCATTTCCTCTCTCAGAGTTCTTGTTCTCAGCTGGATCAGGAGCCCTTGCCTCTTCCCAGAATTGTTAAGTGTCTTTTTGACATTTGGAAGTGGTGCTTGAAGGTGGGATGACCCGGATAATCTCAGTTCTGCCACTTTGAAGTTGGGCAAGTTCCTGAAACTTCTTTCCCCATGACTGTTCCTTAATTGGTTCCCTCCTGTTCTTTGGGGGCCCTCCTTCCTTTTCTTTACACGCATTCCACTTGGTTGTTTCTGGGAAGAAAATCACTTCTTTCTGATACAGGAATATTGGTCCCTGCAGGGCCCTCTGGCCTCCTGGTTGAGCAGCAAACAAGCTGTTGGCACTGGCAAGCGCGTGCGGAGAAAGTCAAGGGCTGCTGGGAGTGAGTGCTAGATCAGCCAGCTGTTTCCCCCGAAAGCCAGTCCAGCTCTGTGTGTTAATGTGGCTCATCTCCTGATAATGCCCCAGAGGCTGGCAAGCAGCTTGTAAATAGTGGGAAGAACACATTCAACTCCACGTAGAGAGTGATTCAATTACCCTCCCCTATTTCTCAGGTTGTTTCTAGAAGGCTGAAATCAACCAGTTCCTGCTGTAGGTTCGTCTGCCCAGACATCGTACTGTCTCCCAGATTTCTTGACACCAATCCAAATTAGGCAAATAAAATTCTTGTTTTGTCTCCCATCTGTAAGAAGCCAGGTCCTGTCTGGATGGTAGTCAAGGGAGGTCTAGTTCTCTATCCATTTCTTCCCCAGACAGGTGAGAAACCCATCAGGATGCGCACAGCACTGCTCATCCCACTATGCACAGGCGTCTAATGAATATTCATGTCATACATCCTGGCATGACTTATTTCCATCTGCCTCCACCAGACAGGGTGTATTAGTGGAGACAGCCTTCAACAAAAGGCCTTTGTTCACTAATACGTAATTCCCTTTTAACATTCCTACACAAAGCACATCCTTCCACAATCCACTCCCTCCTTGCTTCCTCTTTCCTTTTTTTCCAGGAAATCTATTTCTTGAGAAGGATCTGGTAACCCTGGGGGGGGGGGGGGGGAGCCAACAAGCCTTGAGTGATCTAGTCTTCATCAGATAGGAGAATTCCAGAAGTTCAAGCCACCCTTGCCCCTCCTCCCTGTGCCCACCCAGCAGGCCCAGAAAAAGAGTCTGTTGAATTTAAATTGTCCTTGGTCACTGAGCTAAAAGCCAGTGTAGAAATAGTTAAGGAGTCATTTCTTCAACAAATATTTCTGAGTATCTACTAGGGACTAGATCTGCCTTTGTTTGCCAAGGCCGAAGGAAACATGGTGAGCAAGAGGCATACCCCCCTCCCCTTACAAAGCTCCTGGTCTCAGAGGAGTCAATTAAACAAATAAAAATAAGATGTGGCGAAGGTTAAAATCGGGAATTCAACAGATAAGCTATCATTTCTAACAGGGGTAAACTTCCTGTGCCTTGGGGTCTTCTTCCATCCTTTACCTTTTCAAACATACTGAGTGCCTACCTTGTCTGGGCAGGGCACAGGGATGGGTCAAAGACATGGCCCCCACTGGTGAGACGCCAACAAGGCTGTTGGGTCAAAAGACAAGAGAATCAGCAGCTAGCTAGCCCTTCAGTGTGCTGAGAGCCAGGAGAGAGGCCAGGACAAGGGAACAGTGGGGAAGAGCTAAGAGGGCCTGGTGATGGGGCTGGCCAGGCAGGAAAGTTCACCAAGGGGCAGGACAACATCACAAAGACCCTTGCCACCCTCCTGCGTCCTTCTTAGAATGCTGTTTTTCTCAAAAGGGATTCGTATGGGAAAGGAAGGGCATAAGAAATACTAGTAATCTCCAAATGAAAGTGAAATATTTTTATCAGTTACTTTCTGGAGATAAGCACTGGAAATCAGTAGGCAGATTATTTGTTAAGAACTTGATTTCCTTACAAACACTAAAAACAAGGCACTTTTATATTAAAGTAAGCTCCTAATTTGATTCCCAAATTCCTTGAAGGCAGAGATTGTTTTCCACTAAAATCACATTATTTGTGAAAATCTTAGAGAGTGCAGATGAATCATATAAGAGCCGAGTTGAAATGTAACTCTGCTTTAATTAAAAACAAAAAGGCCTGCAAAGCAAGCTAATCGTGTAAACAAAAACAGGATGGGGGTATTTCAACCACTTAAAAGAAGAGAACGTATTTAAGAGCATAATGATCTATTTTTTTTTTTAAACTAACTGCCTATTACAAAATATCTTTCCATAATCATCACCAGAGATCATTTGGAGACTCTTACCGTAGCATTTTATTACTTCAATTACACTTAGCACTAACAACAAAACCACAATTGGTATAGCACTTTAAAGTTTATAATGTGCCTTTACATAAATTGACTGAATTGTTTCTCACAAGAATCCTTTAGGGTTGATCCCGTGATTTCCATTTCAAGAAACTGACAGATTATGTGAATTGCCTATGGCCATAACAGAGAAAGAAGAGAAACAGGAGGAAATCAGGAAAAAGAAATGTCAAGGGCAAGGGTGTAGAGTTTGGGCAAGGGTGTAGAGTTTCTTAGTCACCCCCAAAGCGAGAAAGAACAGGAAAGCGTGCCCATTAAACCTGGCAGTTAGAAGGTCAGGAGTGATATTAGCAAGGGCATGGTTCTGCCCAGTGTTGGAGGATAAACTTTTGTACTGTAGGTTGCTCTCCCAGTCGGCTTTGGCTTCAAGAGAAGGAAAGAAATGGAGTGGTACTTGCAAAGGGATATCCCTTTGGTGGGGGGTGGGGTGGTGCACAGAGTCTTTTTTCTTTTCTCTTTCTTCTAAATGGGAGAGATTTTATCCGGCACGTAATAAGCACACAGTAATATTAGCTATTATTTATTACTGCTGCTTTTATTAGTTGTGTCGAAAGAACAAGAAAGAGAATCCGAACATTGGACTACAATCCCTGGGAGATAAGATAGGAGAAGTCAGAGTGCAGGGCGGACCCTGAAGAAGGTAGGATGTTGCCTCTAGGGTGGAAACTCCCTGAGTACTGGGGACTCTACTTCTCAACTCCCTAAATTCTACTCTTTCAATAAGAAGTATTTTAAATCGTAAGACCTAATTGTGGCAATGGTATCTTCAGAGTTTTGTGATATATTATGCTAAATACAGACCCCAATTTCTGGAGGAAAAAAAGGCAGTCAAACACGAAAGTCTTCATACCCCTGGGCTACTGAGAGCTACAGGGGAGAAACTGAAGAGGATTATGAGCTTTTCTGATTGTTCAGCTAAAGACATAATTATGGGATTTAAAATGTGTTCATCTTTGCTTGGTGAAGAGATAAGAAAGTATTCAGTGCAGAAACCTGAAGTTGGAGAGCTCAAGCCACGTCAGGGAGGGAGTCTAAGTTAGCCCAGTTTGGTCTTCAGCTGATAACAAGCACTACAAACCCGGCCAGCTGAGCGGGTCAAAAGACACCGGTCACCAAATGGCGTCTCCATGAAAACCCGAACGACGTGAGTTCCACCTTACCCTACAACGCCTGGAGCACAGGGACTGTGGGTCTATTAAGTATTTCCTCCAAGCCTTCCAAGAGCCTTTATCCGGAAAGAGTCTATTCATTCATCATTTACACCCTCAATCAGCTAGTCGGGGGAGAAGGTGGGCTCTGCTCCAATCTGACTGGGGATGCAAAACACCTGCTGGGCTGAAAATTCCCATCAGGAAGCCTGCAATGTAGTCGCTGCTTCCGGGCAAAAGATGGTGCAGACCGAGCATCACTGGGTTGCCCAGAGAACAGGGCAGACTCTGGACGAGGACCTGTGTGTTCAGCAACCAAATCCTCCACGTTTTTCTGGGCAATCCCAATGTCAGGTATTTCATATCCTTTCTCTTTACATATCACCCAACTGTCCGAGGTATGGCTTCGCATCCACTCACTCACAACACCTCCCCGACAGCCTGGGAAATCGGGCACTGTGCCCAAGGGCCAGGAATACCTGATACTCTTTGGGCTTTCCCCTCTGCTAACGGAGATTACCTCGGCCTTTCAGTAAGGACATGTTTCTCTCAGCTCTCTTCTGTGTGGCCAGCTCTCTGGATGGCGAAGGTAAGGGCGGGAGGCTCACATTCTACAGGCAGCCCAAACGAAAAGCAATCTCAGACCAGACCAGCAGGGGGCAAACTCCCTAAGGCGGCAGGGAGGCACAATCTGGGGGAGGCCAGGCAGAGCTGGAGACCGCTAGCCCCACGGGAGCAACAGGAACAGGCACACCTCTGTGCAAGGCCAAGAGTGAGGTATGCCGTGGGATTTCAGTTCCGTGAGGACTCTACTGGTCGCATGAGCAGTGCTGAGTGCTGTAGCTGAGTCCGCCCCACCTCGTGACGCACGATTCATTCCTTCGGTCCCACGGCTCTCCTGGTGTCTTGTCGGTTTTCAGTTTGTCTCCACAGACCGGTGTTTATTTCTTACTATGTACTCGGCTCTGTGGACCGAAAGGGAATCAAAGCTTCGGGTCTCAGCAGACTCGCGGTGCGGTGGGCAGAGAGGGAAATGGACAAGCCCGGTGAGGCGGGTGCTGCTGGGGAGGGCACGGGGAAGCCGGAGGCGGGAGACGGTCCCCACGCTCTGCTTGCCATTACTAAGCGACATCACCACCTCAGAGGGACGTTGAGGAAGGGGTCTGGAGGAGGTTCACTGGCAGAAAAGAGGCAGGGAGCTCCTCATCTTGGGCAGTGGCAGCAGCTCACAAGCAGGATGAGAGGAGGGAGACGAAGCTGTGGTGCTGGGCGGGTGCGCCGGGGCAGGGCTGTGTGAGCAGTGCTCTGAGTCCCATGCTGTACACACAGAGGGCAGCCACGGATGGGATGGCATCAGCCGCTGGAGGAGGGAGCAGGGAAAGCCGTCTGGACACTCCGGACAGAGTTTGTCCCAGAGATGGGACCCTGGGTGGCTCAGTTGTTAAGCGGCTGCCTTTGGCTCAGGTCGTGATCCCCGGGTCCTGGGATCGAGTCCCGCCTCTGCTCCTTGCTCAGTGGGGAGCCTGCTTCTCCCTCTGCTCCTCCCCTGGCTTGTGCTCTTTCTTGTTCTCTCTGTCACATAATCTTTTTTTTTTTTTTAAGAGAGATGGTGAACGTGTAAAATGGGGCAGCGAGAGGAGAGAGGGCAGGAAAGGGGAATATTGAGAAATATCAGACGGCAAACATCATGGGAACTTGGGGAATTAAGGAACCAGGAATGACGCCCAGGGGTCAGGTGTCTAGGAGAGGAAAAGAAGGCGACCCAAAAACTAGCATTAGGTAAGCCAAAGGAATGGAAGTTTTCGAGGGGGCGGGGTGGGCCTGAGGCTCACACACTGCGCAGAGGGACATTTTGGAGGCCAGTCTCCAGAGCACTGAAGAGGAAATGGGAAGCAAGGAGGTAGTCAGTGCATGGAAATTGATGTCTGGCTGTGAAGGGAAGGAGAGAGTAGTGATGAACTCATAAACAGACATAAAATCCGGGCGTCTGGGTGGCTCATTCGGTTGAGCGTCTGCCTTCTGCTCCCATCATGATCTTGGGGTCCATTGATCGAGCCCGAGTTGGGCTCCTTGCTCAGTGTGGGGTTTGCTTTTCCCTCCCATCTCCCCCTCTACCCCGCTGCCCTGCGCTCCCTAGCTAGAGCTCTCTCTCTCTCAAGTAAATAAAATCTTAAAAAAAAAAAAAAGACATAAAATCAAGGAAAGATTTTTTTTTTTTTAACACCAGAGACCCTTGTGTGTGTGTGCCTGTGTGTGTGGGTGTACATGTGTGGACTAAAGGGAAAGAGACAGTGAAAACACAGAAGAGAGAGAAAGAACTTGATGGGGGAAGGTTCCAGAAAAGCAGGGAAAGGAAGAGATAAAAACCAGAAACACAGAGAGTATTATTGGCTATGTCTAGACCAGGGCAAGCGTGGCCATGGCAGGCACAGGAAATGTCCTCAGATGCTGTCAGGAGAGCCCTAAATACGACAGGTCCCCAGGAAGCACACATTAAAGAGTGAAACGCACACCTGGTCTTACCTTCCAAGTTGGGTCAATACCCTGAATCTGGCTCCCACCTTCCCTCCATCCCTCCCTCTCTTTCTCTAGTGCCATCTCTGAAAAAGTCAACCCAACACATGCAGCAACAGAAGCTACAGACAGGGGGTAGTCCTGGGAAAAAGGACGATTCATCTAACCACTCACCCAGCTATCAGTTTCACCCCTGTCATGGATGACTAGAGGAAATGCATTTGTCATAGTCAAGTGAAGGATACTGATGTCTGCTAAGAAGGGTCTGTGATCTTAATATGGGCTGTGTGCCTTGGTTATGTGTCCTTCGCCACAGTCTTATCTCCTTATTAGCGATGAATTAAGGAACCAGACTTAATTACAGAAAGGTCTCAGATGAGGGTTTCTTAAAGTCACTCTAAACTCTCCGTAGAGCGACTTGATTCCTAGCGGAATGAGTGCAAATTCCGAGGGCTCTCAGTTTTTAAGCATCTTTTGAAATCTCACTCTGCCAAGGTTTAACGGAAGTCAACAGATTTTTCATGAATGTTATCAATAAAGCCAGCGGTCAAATAAAAGCTGGTTAAATTGCATGACTGGAGCGGCCACCAATGTGTCAGGAATTAATGTCATTTAGCTCTAGTGTTAGCATTTGTTTCTGGTGCTGGGCTGTAGCAGACTCAACAGGAGGCAGGAAGGATAGAACAGGGGATGGGCCAGCAATTGAAAGCTCAGTACCCACCCAGGCCAGGCTCCCAAATCAGTAAGGTTTCTGTGCCGCCCGCTAAGAGCACAGAAGAGGCCAGCCCTCCTGGGATGAAGGAGGGGAGAAGCTGCTGACCTGCCTCAGGTAAAAGGAAGCTGCACTCACCCCACTCAGCCACCTCTCCAACCTCAGGCAGCTCAAATTTTACTGACCAGGGAACCATAGCCTACCCCACCCGGTTAGTCAGGGAGAGAAGAGGCTGGGTGTCAGAATATGGGGGGCCCAGCCCTGCCTCTTTCCTGCCTCTGTGCAGTAGATGCGTGTTTGTGGCTGCTGCAAAGGGGCGATTCAATCGAAAATATCAACTACAACTTTCCCCTCGCCGTAACCTGCTCTTCCTTAATATATAAGCTTTTAGTCAAAGGACTTGACAATATCTTAAAAAAGGTATTCCAGATGATACTAACCACCACTACTGAAATGACCGAGTTAGAAAGCTTGTTTCTACTTGATAGTGTTGTTTCCCATATTATAAACAGAAGCTCATATTTTTATTTTTTGTTTGTTCTGTAGATAAATATACTGGAGTCAGAGAGCCACACAAAGTATACATGCCCATTTACTACAATTGGCCTTTCTGAATGGTCTGGGGCTCCTTAGAAAAGCCTGGTTAAAGACAAGACAAGCCTGGCTTTCTGCTGTTGTCTTTTCATTGTAATTCACTCTAATATTTGAGTTGCCCCTAACGCCCAAATTAGAAAATTACAAATTAGCAAACAGGCCATGAGCCTCCCACGTTGAAATGGTCAGCATGCTCCTGTGACCGCTCAGGGTCAGAGTTCAGAGACTCCCTCCCTCTGGTTTTGTTCCCTTGCAGACCTAAGGAATGGAAAAATTGAAAGGAGAGTGCACAGAAAGGGGAAAAATACTTTTCCCGATTGCGACACTATTTTGCCAAATCCTTATTTTAATCCTCATTTAATCCCACGAATTCCCTATCTTCAGAAAAGACCACGTTATCCCAAAGCAATGTAGTTCCATTTGCAAGCAGAGCCTGCAGATTTCTGCGTCTGCACTCTCTTGGTTGGAAATAGGTCTTCAGATCACCTGGAGGTAAGTTTCCGACACAGAACTCCCCCTGGGGCTTCATTGTCTCAGCACCCACTGCAGGGGGAGGGAGAGAGGTGTTAAAGATCCTGAGATTCCTGTGGCCGGATAGGGGCACCCTCTGCACCCGCACAAACTGGAGCGCCTTGGATGACGGAAGCTTCCAGCCGCGTGGGTTCCCACAGAGCGGGCGCCCCGCCAAAAAGTGCGCAGAAAAACTCTGCTCAATTCACGCGGCACAGACGCGCCCAGTGCGCCCCGGGCAGCGGCGAGAGGCGGGCGCCAGAGCCGCACGTCGGGGAAAGGCAGCAGCTCTGCCAAACTTTTGAGTACAGGACCCAACTTGGGGACGAGGTTCGAGAAAACGGAACGGGGCCCCCGGGACCGACCGCGGAGTCAGGATCGGGACCGGACGCCAGGGAAGGGTCAGCCCCAGCAGCGGGCGTGGCGCTCACCCGCGTTCCGGAGCTTGCGGTTCCTGAGCACTGACAGGATGACTAGGAGGTTGCCCACGACGTCCACTGCTGTGGTGACGATGAGCACGGCGGACAGCGCGGGCGCCACCCAGGGAGGACGGGCGGTCCCGGAGGACCGCGCGCTACCCGCCCCCGGCCAGCCCGGGCGCACAGCCGGCTCGCCCGCCTCGCAGCAGTTGGAGAAGGAGCCGTTCTCCAGCATCGTGGACCGTCCGGCGCCGCGCGCCAGCCACCGCGCCAAGCCCTGTCGCCGCAGGAAGCGCGCTGTCGTGCCCAGAGTTCTTGCCGCCCGCACGGGTGCCCCGACCAGTAGGGAGGGACCTAGAGGAAGTAATTAAGCGTGGGCAGGGGGCGGAGAAAAACATCAGAATGGGAGGAGGACTTGGGGTGCAGGCGTTGCCAAAAGGAGTGCATCCTTCCCTCTCCCTCCCTGCGGGGCTGGCTCAGGAACATCTGAGACCCAGAGCCCAAAACTGCCTGGCCCAGCTCAGCCCTCAATTCCTGAGCGCACCTCCACGCCCAGATTCCCAGATTCCCTCCTCCCCCACCCCCAAGAGAAGCTGTGCCCAGGAAGGGACACCCAGATATGCGGACTGGAGAAGGTGTTGTTCGTGGAGACCTGCAGACCTGTTGTCAGAAGGGCAAGGTTTGAGGCCCCCATGGGGGCTGCGCAGCTCCAAAGAGAGTAGTCCCCAGGGTATGGGGACAGATCCCAGGGCAAAGTCTGGTGGAGGGTTACACTCCTGGCAGCTGCAGGAGAAAAGCAAACCCCTATTTATTGAGCACTTGTTGTTTACCCTGGGAGACACTGATGATGTCTCTGCCTTGTCCTCGTCATAAAACCAAGACATCTATTGATATATGAACATCTATTTAAATATGACAATACTTAAATAGATGTGTGGTCAATACTGGGGGTTATTATAATGTGGTTTTGGAGGGCTTTTGAACAAAAAGAGTGAAATATGACTACTGGAAAGAAGGAACTTAGATGCCCTTTATTTAAAAGGTTTGAGCACTTGCTCTGATAACAGCAACAGCTAACCTCTTCTGAGGGTGAATTTTATGCCAAGCACTGTCCTAGCACCTTTCACATCACTAGAACCACTAAAATCAAAATGACGGACAATTTTAAATTTGAGGAGGAGGTAAAACGCCTGGATACATTGCTTTCATGAGAATGCAAAATGGTACAGCCACTTTATAGAGTTGTTTGGTAGCTTCTTATGGAGTTAAACATATATCATCCTACAACCAGAAATGAGATAAAAATGAAACATATGTCCACAAAAAAAAAACTTGTGCCGGAATGTCCAGAACAGCCTTATTGATAGTAGCCCAATCCTGGAAACAGCCCAAATATCCATGAGAGGGTAAACAAATTGTGGTATATTCCTACATGGAATACCACTCAGCAATAAAAACTACTGATCTACACAACATGGATTAATCTAAAAAAATATTATATTGAACAAACGAAGCCAGGCACAAAAGAGTACATACTATACAATTCATTTATATGAAGTCAAAAAATAGGAAAAATTAATCTACGGTGATAGAAAATTAGAACAATGGTTGCCTATGGGGGTGAGGATGGACCAGGATAGAGCACAAAATACATTTCTGGGGTGTTATTTCATGTTATTTTATGTAAATATGATATGTGTATTTCATGTAAATTATACTCTCCCACCTCCTTCCTATCCCAGGCCCCAAGAAACAAACACAAAAGGAGGAGTGCAGTGGAGAGGAGTGATGATTCTGGAGAAGGATGTGTTAGAGAACAAACCCCTGGAGAAGTGAGCCCATCCTGAGCCCAGGGAAGGAATATTATTGTTAGCAAGGAGAGGCTTCACCCCTATGGTAGAAGGGAAGCAGAAGCTGGGAGCCGAATTCAAAGTGTTTCTAGATTGGTGTGAGCAAATGAGGGAGCTGCCTTCTGGCTGCTCTGATCTCAAGGAGCTTGAGCCTACCTCATTAGCTGGGACTGGGGGAAAGAATGTGGGAGATTTGAAGACAGGAGAAGGTATGAAACGTCGTTTCAGAAAATAGGTACACTAATTAGGATCCGTGGCAGATTTGTCAGGAGAGCAAGTACCCCTGAACAGTTTCAGATCGTGGCTCTGAGTGAAGCCAGTCAGCCTCATGGTGTGGTTGTCAGTCAGCAACTTGGATCTGCTCAGGACAGGCACTGACGAGGCAGGAGGATCTTCAGCCAGGATTGGGGTTTGCCAGGGAGGAGTAAATAACGGAAGGAAGTGCAAGGCATGATGGGAAGATGGACCCTAGGATCTATATTAAATGAGGCATGCTGAGAAAACGGGAGGGGGCTGATGGATCATGAGATACAGATGGGATCAAGGGATCAGAGGGGCTGAATTCAAAGGATTGTGGTGGGTGAATTTGAACAAATAGGCTTTGATATTGAGAGAGTGACTTGTTTGAAACTTGTTTGAGATTTCTTAGGACTGCAGATTCTGTTGAAGTGGGGCCTCTGAGTGGGATGATGGGAATGGGTGGCCGGAGAGGGGCGAGGGGAAGTTCATTAGAAACGAGAAGGTCAAGGACCTGAGAAGCCCAAGCGTGGGTCTTGTGGTGGTGAGAGAAAAGGGAAACTGAGTCGGGGGCAAATCCCAGTGAATAGAGAGGAATGACCAGCCAGTTGGTAAGAGAGATGCAGGAATGAGGAGAAGGAGAGACAGTGGGATGGTGTGAAAATGTCACAGGCTGTTCTCAAAGAAGAGATAACCTTCCCTGTTCTTACATACACACGTGTACAAACATATAGCGGCACTTCTGTGGCTTTCAGTGGCCCTCATAACAGCAGGTGAGTTGGGTGCAAAACAAATGGCCCCCGTTCAGCACACCAATGACACACATTTGCTTAACTGAGTACGAACCAGAGGAAGCAGCCCTGGGATGTGATCATGCACACATCCACAACAGTGTATCTCAGACCTTTGGGCACGAGCAAGTGGGCTGCTCTCCGCCTAAGCAGTCAGCATTATGTCCTAGCACAGTGGACTAGGCTGTGACTTAAAAGGGCAGGGGAAGGGTACTGCAGCTTTGGAAGACACTTTGCTGGTTTCTTACAAAACTAAGCATACTATTGCCATCTGATATGGTGACCACACTCTTTGGTATTTACTCAAAGGAGTTGAAGTTATCTCCATACTAAAACCTACGCATGGATGTTTATAGCCGCTTTATTCATAATTTCCAAAAACTGGAAGCAACCAAGTTATCCTTCAGTAGGTTAATGGATAAATAAACTGTGGTAATCCAGACAATGGAATATTATTCCTCACTAAAAAGAAATGCACCGTCAAGCCACAAAAAGACATGGAAGAACCTTAACTACATATTCCTAAGTGAAAGAAGTCAATCTAAAAAGGCTACATATGATATGATTGATTCCAATTATATAACATTCTGGAAAGGCAAAATTATGGAGACAGTAAAAAGATCAGTGGTTGCCAGGGATTAGGGGAGATAGAGAGAGAGATGAATAGGCAGAGCACAAAGGATGTTTAGGGCAGTGAAACAACTCTATATGATACCATAGTGATGAATTGGTGTCATTATACATTTGTTCAAACTCATACAACACCAAGAGTGAACCCCAATGTAAACCAGGGGCTTTGGGTGATGATAATGCATCAGTGTAAGTTCAACTGCAACAAATGTACCATTCTGGGGAGGGAGCGGATATTGATAATGGGGGAGGTCATGCGTATGGCAATGTGTGGGAACTCTTTGTACTTCCCCTCAATTTCGCTGTGAACTTAAAACTGCTCTAAAAAGTAGTCTACTTAAAAGGGGGAAGGAAAGGAAAGAAGGAGTATTGTTGCCAGGGAAGGTGAAAATGTCCCCAGGACTCATACAGCCTCAGCCAAAAGAGAATCCACACCACTTACTAGCAACAAGACCAAATAAGCAACCCTAGAAAGAAAAAATCCCAATGGGGAAGAGGTTGGAGCTAGGATACCGACGGTGTTGGGGGGGTGCCCTGATTTAAGAGAGAGGGTATCACATTGGAGAAACTGAGAAGACATCCCCAGAAGGAGTGAACTCAAGGCTGAGAGGCTAGACCGGGCTGGAGAAGTGGGCAGGAACTGGTCCAGGTAGGCCCGAAAGCCAGGAATTGAAGACTCTGGACTCATCCCCTCGTGGTGAACTCTGTTGAAGGGTCAGACATCTGTGCTCTGCCCTCCTTTGCAGGCTGCCCTTCCAATGCAGAGTGGATGTCTGCCGCAGAAAGCAGTTCCCATGCTGACTCCTCCAAGTAGAGAAGAGTGGTGATTGCTTCAGCGTTCCAGGCTGATGGCCTCTTAACGGAGCAGATTCTTCTCACGATAGGCGAAACCCACAGTGGCTGCCAACAGTGAAATGAAATTATGGAGGAGGAAGGGGAGAGAGACAAAGGAGAGAGGTTCAAGATTCCCAGCTGGTTTCTCAACAAAATAAATCAACATATTGAACACCTACGGAAAGTTCTAGTGTTACAAAAATGAGCAGGACTGGTGGCTCTTACACCTGGCCCCAAGTCCAAATGCAAATCAAAATATGCTCACAGAAGCTCAGCTTCCCACAGACCAAGAATAATACCTTTCAATTTGGATAGTACTTGAAACCTTTTCTAAACCACTTTACACGGGCCATCTCGTGTCCCCTTTCAACAGCTCAGTGAGACACGGGAGGCAGGTATGATTGGTCCAGCTGGAAAAGAGACGAACAGGCTCTCGGAGATAAGTCACTTGCCAAGGTTGGTGGCTGATGAGTGGCCAAGATGAGTCTGTAAACCAGCTGTCTAACAGAATCCATTTCTTTTATTGGATGTATAATGGCTCTTACTCCCTCTATATGAAATATACAAAGAATGTAATCAAAATTTTGTGCAGGTCATCAGTTTGCCACATGACTAAAGCAACCACTTGCCCTTTTAATAATACTATACATGCTAATGATAGCACCACAGCTAATAGGGAGTGTTTACTCTGTGCTCCACACATGAGACATGGATTTCTCACTTAACCCTCACATATCTGTGAGATGGAGACTGTCGCTGTGCACCGTGAAGGAACTGAGACTCAGAGAGGTTAAGAAATCTGCCTCAGGTTGCCCAGCTAGTGGATCTAGGAGCTAAAATTAGGATCGAGGCTGATTCCAACACTGGGTGCAGTCTTGCTACGGCATCAGTGAATATTAAAACCTCTGGACTCTTCTCCATCTCAGGAGAAGGATGGGGAGGCTTGATGACATTGGGCAGGTTGAACCTTGGGAGAGAATGGTTCTGTCAGTTTTGAAAAGGATGGGTTTTACATAGATCACTTAGAAGATATACCACCACCTAGCATCGGGAAGCTGCCCTAATCTTTTCCTGACATGAAGAATAGTCTGGAAAGATGGATATTGTGCAAGAAAAGAGTATAAAATAAACAATCTTCTGGGCAGTCTTCCTCCTGTTACCCAGCATGCAGAGACCAGTTGGGGACCCAGTGACCTCGCAAGGCGGGGCAGGGTCAGAGCCTCAAATTTTCTCTACTGCTGGTCGCATGATCTTTACCTTTTCTGACTTTTTCATTCCCTTCAGGGGAAACCTCAGAGTGAGAGTTGGTGCCCTGGTTATTTCAGACATGAATCTAATCTAACAGTTCAATGTTCAAGCACAAGGGGCTGACCCTTCCCTTAGAATCTGCTGAACACTAGTTCAGTGCTTTTTTTGTTATCATACACTGTCAAGAATAGATTATTTAGGGGAATATATATATATATATATAATTTCCCCCTAAATATGTATATATATTTCCCCTATATATATACACATAGACAGTTAAAATTGTTTAATATTTTTGCTTTATTAGAAGTTTTTTGTTCATAGTTTACAGTTTACCAGAACAGTATACTTTCCTAGCAAAGATACGTAATTATAAGCTGCAGATCATAAGCAGAAAGATTCGGGGGTAAGAGCTGCACCAAGGTTGTGATGGTTTTTTACAGAAGGAAATTTATTTTGGAATCTTAGTGCTTGTTTCTAAAACCTAGGGATGAGGGGACCCCGTCATAGGGAAATCAGTCCAAAGACAAGCTATTTGGGAAGGGAGGCTCTGGCCAGAACAGTCAGGTCCAGGGGCCAACAAGAACCCTGTCCCCCAGAGTAGAGGGTATCACCATATGGTCCTGGAGCCTCAGCTGGATTGGATGTGTAACCAGCCTCCTGCCTCCAGGGAGCATATTCATTACCAAAAAATACCCAGTGTCTTGCAGAGATGCTGGTATCAGCACAGGCCTTTTCCCCAGAGACTGGCTGTTATCAGTCCACAAGGGCCTCAGTCAATAATGTTGCACTTTTGTCTTTAAGGCCAATGAATAATAACCTTAGCCTAGGGCAGAATTTCATTTATTTAATTATTTAAATTTTTAAGAGAGGGAGTGGGGGAGGGGTGGAGGGAGAGGGAGAGAGAGAATCTTAAGCAGGCTTCTTGCCCACCACAGAGCCCATTGCAGGGCTCGATCTCACCACCCTGAGATCATGACTTGAGCCAAAATCAAGAGTTGGACACTAAACCGTCAGAGTTACCCAGGTGCCCCTAGGGCAGAATTTTGAACATGAGTGATTCATTCTAAGTTCTCCTTGTGTTTGCTTAACTAGAGCTAATTTTTTTTTCTAGCCAAGTTAATTTGCCAGGACCTAGTTTGGCCTGGTCCCCACACTAATGTCCACATCCACGCTGAAGCTTCTTTATTGTAGATTTGAGTCTGTTGCTCTGCTTGGAGGAGCCATTCTTAATAATGCCCGATGGGAATGTCTGTAACTTTGGCCCCAAAGCCACCTATCCCGGACGAGCTCTGTGAGTCACTGAGGAAGGTGTGGATTGAACATGGAAAGCCAGCTGGTCCATAAGGGCCTGTCATCACCTGCACCATCAGCCAGGAGCCAGAGCGTCACCACCCATGCATCGGTTGGTTGACTGCCTCAGATCTGACATTGAAGGTATGGATGGTTAGATGTGCAAAATGGTCCATCCTCAGAGGAGACTGGCCTCTTCATCCAGGCCCCGGGACATCATAGCAGTAGAGGAGCACTTGCTGAAGTCACTGAGGATTCGCTGCATGCTGTTTCATCTACCATGCCTGTGGCCCATCTGTGCCTGCCTCCAATCCTCTGGCATCCAGGACCTCCCTTCACCGTTAGGAGGAAGCAAAACGAGGTTGGTTCTCTTGCGGGCACTCTCTACCACACCTTTTCTTTTTCCTTCTGCACCCATGATCCCTGGCCTGGCTTCATCTAATCATAACCATTGTTTGTTGAGCACATCCAGATAATGTGTTACCACTTCCTCTCCATTACCTCAAAACAATCCTTTAAGGTTGATAAATTCATGATCCATATTTTACAGTTGAGGAAACAGGCATAGAGACGTTAGTTAACTTTCCCAAGGCCAGAGAGTTAAGAAGGGGGTTTGTCTGATTGCTCTTGACCATGACTGTCTTCCTGGTAATAACATCTCTGAGATACACAGTGTAGCTCTGAAGCCAGATTACTAGATGTGTGACCCTGGGCCAGCTGCTTAACCTCCCTGTTACTGGGGTGCCTGGGTGGCTCAGTCGGTTAAGCGACTGCCTTTGGCTCAGGTCATGGTCCCAGGGTCCTGGGATTGAGCCCCACATCGGACTCCCTGCTCCACAGGGAGTCTGCTTCTCCCTCTCCCACTCCCCCTGCTTGTGCTTTCTCCCTTGCTGTCTCTCTGTCAAATAAATAAAATATTAAAAAAAACCCAAAAAACAAAACCTCCCTGTTACTTAGTTCCCTCATGTGCAAAATAGGGATAGGAAAGCTGAAATCACAAAGATGTTGTGAGGATGAAATGAAGCAAGATAGTGCCTGGCTCATAAGTTAGCACTAAGTAAATTTGGGGTATTACTGTTACATCTTCAAGGGCTTTCACGTCTATAGCTCATTGCATCCTCAGATGCAGAGACAGGAATGTTCTCATTTTACACTGAGGTCCCTGGAGATGAGTTGGCCTGCCCAGCCCTTGACAGCCAGTGGGGAAGCCAGGAGCAAAACCAGATTTCCAGACCCCTCTGCTGGACCTCCCCTTTCTCACCTTTGGGAGCGCACCGAGATAGGTGGCCCACCCTGACTTCAAAAACATCTCCTCAGGATCCAACCTTGTGAGTCTGCCATGTGCTAGGTTCACAAGATAACCAAGTCAGCAGAACAGGCTGGCTCCTGCATCGATCGTCCAGACCCACATTCTACAGGCATGAAAAAGTACAACCAGTAAAGTTACAGATGCCCATGGCACACCTAAAAATGTTTCTGGAATCCAAACCTTGGAGTGATCTTGTCAGACGTGATGTTGAGGGTCTTGCCTACAGTAGGTCCCCCTTCTCACCTGAAAAGAAGACATATTCTCAGCATAAAGCTTCTGCTGAACCCCCACCATGCACCTGCCAGTTATTCTTCATTTTTCTAGGTATAACAAGGGTATAATGGTTATGTATCTTAAGTCTTAATCTTTTAGAGATACATATTAAAATATTTAATACTAATGAAAAGATACAATATCTGAAAATTGCTTTAAAATAAATGAGGGCAGGGGTACTTGGGTGGCTCAGTTGGTTAAGTGACTGCCTTCGGCTCATGTCATGATCCCAGGGTCCTGGGATCAAGTCCTACATCAGGCTCCTTGCTCAGCGGGGAGCCTGCTTCTCCATCTGCCTGCCACTCCCCCTGCTTGTGCTCTCTCTCTCTCGCTGACAAATAAAATATTTTTAAAAATAAATAAGTAAAATAAAATAAAATAAGTGAGGGCAGGGCAATTGGGGAGAGAAATTGTGTGAGTGTTGATGAATTGGCTGTAAGTTGATCATTATTAAAGTTGAGTAATACACGGGAGTTCATTACAACAGTTTTTCTACACCTATACGTGTTTGAAATTTTCCATAATGAAAAGTACGAAAGAAAAAAATTCTTACATTTTCAGAGATCTGTCCTAGACATAAATTCTCTTTCCTGTAGACAGACACACACTGTATGCATTTCAGATCATGTCAACTCAAGCTCATCCTTGGACTGGGCTATGGACACCCTATAGCCGCTGGCAAAGATGCACGACCCCCCTCCAGAATGTATGCACATGAGAGCAGGGAACTTAGGTGTAGGGCTCATGGATGTGCTCCAGGCCCCCGGACCAATGCCTGGGGAAAAACATGCACTCAATAAATACTGATAAACACATAAACAAATTACTCATCATGGTTCATGTCTTCCTTTCTTCCCAGTCACTAAGACTACAAGTTCAGGGTCATCACTGCAGCCTTCTTCTCTACACCCCCTCGCACGTGGGGTTCCCTTCTGTCTATCCCCACTGCCAATGCCCTTCATCTGCTTAGCTCCGCCCCTACAACAACCCAGTTGGGTCTCTTTATTCCAGCCTCCCCTCTCTAGAGCATGTTTTATACGCCACCAGAGAGCTCTTTCTAAAGCATGTTGAAAATTTTACTTGAAAACTTGGTTCCTCATTCTGGCCCCTTATTAGTAATAAGCTTATTTTATATTTTCACAATGTTTTATAGATGGCAAAGCTCTCTTCTGTGTCTTTTGATTTGATCCTTATGGCCCTTTGAGGCAGAAATTTTTCTCTTCATTTTACAGATGAAGAAACTGAAACTCAAAGACCAGAAATTAAAGAGCTAGTAAGTGACAGCTTGAACAAGCATTCAGTGCTCTGCAGAATAAAGAGATAAGGGGAAGGAAGCAATCTAATTTAATGCAATCCCTATCAAAATACCACTTTTCACAGAACTAAAACAAAGAATCCTAAAATCTGTAGGACCCCACAAAAGACCCTGAATAGCTAGAGCAATCTTGAAAAAGAAGAAAAAAACTGGACAAATCACAATCCCAGATTTCAAGATATGCTACAAAGCTGTAGAAATCAAAACAGTATGGTACTGGCAAAAAAAATAGACACATAGACCAATGGAACAGAATAGAAAGTCCAGAAATAAACCCACACCTATACGGTTAATTAATCTTCCACAAAGGAGGCAAGAATATGCAATGGGAAAAGACAGTCTCTTCGACAAATGGTGTTGGGAAAACTGGACAACAACATGCAGAAGAATGAAACTGGACCATTATCTTACACCATACACAAAAATAAACTCAAAATGGACTAAGGACCTAAATGTGAGACCTGAGACCATAAAAATCCTAGAGGGGAACACAGGCAGTAATTTCTCTGACATTGACCATAACAACATTTTTCTAGATATGTCTCCTGAGACAAGGGAAACAAAAGTGAAAATAAATTATTGGGACTACCTTAAAAAAAAAAAAGCTTCTGCACAACAAAGGAAACAATCAACAAAACTAAAAGACAACCTCCCAAATGGGAGAATATATTTGCAAATGACATAGCTGATAAAAGGTAGTATCCAAAATATATAAAGAACTTATACAACTCAATACCCAAAAAACAAATAATGCAATCTAAAAATAGGCAGAAGACATCCAGATGGCCAATGGACATATGAACAGATTCTCAACAGATGATGCATATCATCAGGGAAATGCAAGTCAAAACCACAATGAGATATCACCTCACACTTGTCAAAATGGCTGAAATCAAAAACACAAGAAACAACAGGTGTTGGTGAGGCTGTGGAGAAAAAGGAACTCTCATGCACTGTTGGTGGGAATGCAAACTGGTGCAGCCACTGTGGAAGGCAGTGTGGAGGTTCCTCAAAAAATTAAAAATAGAACTACCACATAATCCAGTAATTGCACTACTTACCCCCAAAATATGAAAGCATTAATTCAGAAAGATATATGCACCCCTGTGTTTATTGCAGCACTATCTACAATAGCCAAGGTATAGAAGCAGCCCAAGTGTCCACCAATAGATGAATGGATAAAGAAGAAGAGAGAGAGAGAAAGAGAAACAATGGAATATTATTCAGCCATAAAAAGGGAGGAGATCTTGCCATTTGCAAAAATATGAATGGATCTAGAGAGTATAATGCTAAGCAAAATAAGTTGTCAGAGAAGGACAAATACCATATGATTTCACTCATATGTGGAATTTAAGAAACAAGACAAATGAGCAAAGATAAAAAAAGAGACAAACCAAAACATAGACTCTTATCTATAGAGAACAAACAGATAGTTACTAGAAGGGGGGGGGTGGGCGAAACAGGTGAAGGGAATTAAGAGCACTCTTATTGAGATGAGCACTGAGGAATGTATAATTGCTGAATTCTCATGGAGCCATGTGGTTGCAGAACTCTTCGGGTTGTTGATAGTACCATAGTATATGATCAATGATTGTATATTCTCTGTTTGTAAAATGCATGTGTAAAAGAGAAAAAGAATCATCTAGTACTCTTTCTGCCGGTCCAGTAATGCCTGACTGTACTTCTACCTTATGTCCCAACACACCTCTCTGGACTCAGGCACACCGGCGGGGCCCATCCTCTCCCCATGTCCCTGTCTCTGAGTTAAGAACATCCTTCCTACCCACTGAAAGCCACAAGAGTCGGGACGAAGTCAGATTCATCTTTATACCCCTTGTGTCATTTCCAACTCATTTAGACACACATCCATATATGGTTCTTTCTAACCTAAATGGGGTCACATTTTATTTTATTTATTTTATTATTTTATTTTATTTTATTTTATTTTATTTTATTTTATTTTATTTTTGAGAGAGAGAGAGAGAGACAGAGCATGCAAAAGTGTGAGGGGGAGGGACAGAGGGAGAGAGAGAATCTTAAGCAGGTTGCACACCCAGCACGGAGCCCAACTCAGGGCTCAATCCCGTGACACTGAGATCATGACCTGAGCCGAAACCAAGAGTCAGATGCTCATGACTGAGCTACCCAGGTGCCCCTGGGGTCACATTTTTTTTAAACATTAATCTTCAACTATGATGTGAACCCCCTGAGGGCAGGAATTTTGCCTGAATTGCTCACTGCCATATTTCTTGCATTGATATCAGAGTTTGGAATACAGGTGCTCAGTAAATATTTGTTCTATGAGTAAAATGAATCAGTAAATTGGTTTTCTTGCTTATAATGTCTTAGAGATCTTTCCACGCCAGTATACCTATAGATCTATCAGATCCTTTTGAAAGGCTACTTAGCAGTTGATGGTATCAGTGGGCCATAATCAACACCCTATGGCATTTATAGTCTTTCTGATTTTTCGTATTTTAAACAGCATCATAATGATCATCTCCATCTATATAAAATACACATTTATGCTTGTAATTCTTGTAGAAATAATTCCTGGAAGTGGACTTTATGGGGTCAAATGACATATTTTTAAAATTTTGAAATGTAACCACGTGGTCCTCTTAAAAGACTATACCAATTTGTAGTTCCAACACCAGAGTATGAAAGTGTCTTTTTCTCTTTTGCCTTGCTAACCTTAAAAACTATCTATCTTACTTGGCCAAATGGATCTTAGCCCCCCTCTTTTTCAGGGGAAGAAAGGGAGGACAGACAGAAAGAAGGTGGGAAAAGAGGAAAGGAAAGTGGCACGTGAAGGAAGTGAAGATGTCCCTGGTTGGGTCCTCCAAGGGAAAACGGGCAAGAGGCATTTCATTTACTTTTATAAATTTTATAAGGTTAATGCTAAATCTAAAACATTTTGGGGGCTAATTGTGCTTTTCTCTGAAATACTTGTGGGAAAGTTATTGGAACACAGGAAATTGTTGCCAGGAAAAAAAGAAGGGAAATTATAATTTGATCTCCATTATATTGCAAGATTATCAACACATATGTGAGGAACAAAACATTTGTCAAGGCATTTCCACCTATATTGTCGTCATATTCACAAGAACTCTGTTGGCATGTTTCTCCATTATTATTGATTCTCTGAGGTACAAAAAAATCTAAGTGATTAGCCCAACATCACTCAGTCAAAGGCAAAGACAAGATTTAGCCCCCTACTTCTGGCTCTCAGCCTGATTCTCTTTCTTGCAGGGTTTGCACGGATAGTAAAGTGACCTTGAGTCAAATGGGGTCCACAGAAGCCCATCAGACACTTTTCAGTGAATCTGTCCCAACAAGACACCTTTGACACATCGCTGGGAGCTGATCATGCTGACCTTATGTTACGGCTCTTAAAAGGAGAAAATGGTTACTAAGAAAATAGCTTCTGTGTGTGCACTTGACTCAAATCTATCACATCTTAAAGGGCACAGAGCCTCTGGAATGATCATTGCTATCAGTGCAAGGAATCCATGTAGCCCTCAGATGCAAGGACTTCTCAACCTGGGGCCCTGTTTTAAAACAAAAACGAAAACAGAAACACTTGACTAGACTATGTTCTCAAGAGCAAAATGATTTTATTCACCTACATCTTGCCAGTGCCTGGCATGGTGCATGGCACATAAAAGGAGCTTATGTATCTGTCAGATAATTACAATGATAGCATGCATGTGTTTAAAAACATAAGAAGCAATTAACTTCTCCAGAGTTGTTGAAGACGAACACAAATATTTGCATAAAGATTCTCACATATGTGCAGAATCTCTGCATTTCCTGAGAGGCATGGAAAGTACAGTAATTAAGAGCAGCGACCTCGAAGCCCAGATTTCTACAAAAAGCCTGCTCAAGGCAATCTATAATTTCTCTCAAATCCTTCCAGGCTTCTGCATTGTCTATATTTCTACTTCTCTAGGAATATGTTACAGTCACACCTCATTTTTTAGGTACACACACCTCTGTTAGCTACCTGTTGCCGCCTAACGATTTTATCATAAAATCAACATCTTACAATAACAAACATTGATTATGTCACCGTTTCTGTGGGGCAGGAGTCCAGCGTTGTAAGCTGGGTGTCTCCGACTTGGGGTTTCTCAGAAGGCTGCGGCAGAGATGCTGGCTGAGGCTGCGGTCCTGGCAAGGTGTGGGAAGGCGTGGGAAGACCTGCTTCCAAGCTCACGTGCCCGCTTGTTAACAGACTCAGTTCTTCAGCTGTGGCCAGAGACTTGCTGCTGGGTCCTCCCTGTGGAGCAGACCACAACCTGGCACCTTGCTTCCCTCAAAGCAAGAGTCAGAGAACAAGAAACGGTACTCAAGACAGACATGACAGCCTTTTGGTACCTAATCTTGGAAGTGACTCCCCATCACTTTTCCATATTCATTTTTTTAAAGGTTTATTTATTTATTTTGGGGGGGGAAAGGGCAGAGGGAGAGAGAGAATCTCAAGCAGACTCGATGTTGAGCTTGGAGCCCGACATGGGGCTTGATCTCATAACCCTGAGATCATGACCTGAGCTGAAATCAAGAGTTGGAGGCTTAAGTGACTGAGCCACCTAGGCTCCCCTTTTTCCATAGAGGAAAAAGTGTGGACTAGCCCACCCTCAAGGTGGGGGAGTTACACAAAGTCATGGACAGTAGAAGATGGAACTCACTGGGGGCCATCTTCCACAAACACTGTCTTACTACACATACTTTCCTTCTTTTCTGTCTCCTGTCCCTCCTCCATTCCCTCCCTACTTCTTTCTAGCACTCTCCGTGGGTCTACCAGGGTCCAGGCGCTACACCGGGCACTGGGCATACAAAGCCCCAGAACACTGAGGTCCCAACCTAGG
Organism: Callorhinus ursinus; assembly: GCF_003265705.2. Classification (NCBI taxonomy): domain Eukaryota; kingdom Metazoa; phylum Chordata; class Mammalia; order Carnivora; family Otariidae; genus Callorhinus; species Callorhinus ursinus. The sequence goes on from NW_027397138.1 coordinate 3,054,165, forward strand.
GAAGGAGGAAGGTCCAATAAAATAAAGGTTTCCCACAGTTCAGTCACTTACACTTTGGCCATAGACATGGATTTCCTAAACCCTTTCTTACTCCATGTTTTTAAGTCTATTTGCCTCTAAAATATGACTTCCTCCTAAGCCAGTTCTTAACCCTGGCTGCCCATTAGCAGCACATAGGGAGGCTATTTAGCCTGCAGGGGAAAGAGATGGGGTTAACGTCCTCCGTGCAGTTCTTTCCACTGGCCTACAGGTGCTTTTTCAATATTCCCAAGTGATCATCAGGTGGTAGGTGGCAGTTTCCCAGGGAGGAACAAAGTCTCTTATGGTTTGCCTCCCCCTCTCTCTTTCGTTTTTTCCTTCTCACATGTTCATCTGTTTTGTTTCCCAAGCTCCAGCCCTGTGGCTTCAAGCTCTGCCTCTTTGCTACTTCCCCTCCCCCCCCACCCCCCTCCCCACCCACCAGACCTGGCAGGGCCCTTACCCCTTCCACTAACAAGGAGGCAGAAGGACCTTGCTCCAGCCAAAAGGTAACGTCTCCGCTTTCTTGAAAAGAGATGGAGCATTATTGTGGGTACTTGTGACCCCCGGTGGTACAGAAGGGAAATACATGCGGTGAGGTCTGCGAGGCGGGAACGAAGAAGCTCTCACCAAAGCCAGGAGTCACCGCTTACACTCTATACAAAGCAGTGTCTACGGGGAGCAAAAACAACACACAACATACAGTGATAAGACACCTCTGCATCTCACCTCAGGTCCCGAGCGTATTCACATCTAAGCAATCAGCACCTCCACCAGTACAAAAACGACCGGAAGATACAAATGCCCTTGCTGTCTCTGCATTTTGTCCCTCGGATCCTGGTGCAGGACAGAGGAGCTTCTCAAGCTTCCTAAGTACCCCTCTGGGCTGAGAGGGCTAATCTATGTCCCTGGGGGCCTGGGGATGGTCCTAAGCTGCAGTAGCAAAGACAAAGTTGTTTTGTTGAAGTTTTCATGTTTTATTAGAAACACTTACGTGAATGCTGCATTCCAGTGTGCTAATATCACTATGTTTAACATAAACATGATATATTACCCAAATCTCTGAATAAAATCAACACTGTAGAAGGATACACCATTTTTATGCAGAGCACCTTAGCCAGTACCCTGAACCTACGTGTCCCCCGTGTAAGGGACACGGAGACCATGGTCACCACCATGGGGCAGGACTCACTGCTTCCAATCCCAGCTCTCCTGCTTCCGGTGTGACCTTGGCAAATGAACTCACTGCTCTGAAACTGTTTTCCGACCAGTAAGGCAATGGTACCCTGCGAGCTCTGAAGAGGGCCAGAACTTCTGAGAAAGCTAACACCCTTGTCATTGTCGTAGAGAGTTTTGCAAGTTGTCAAGCATGTCCTTGTGCTACCTTATTTTGACAGGGCACTTTGGTGTGGAAGGAAGAGAGAGCAAGCTTTGGAAGCCATAAACCTCAGCGTCCACCCAGCTCGGCCACAGAGCAGCTCTGCGCTCTTATGCAAGTGACTGAACTTTCGAGAGCATCCGCAGGCTCATGCAAAAGAGAGATGTGATAATGATGTTGCAGGTCATTGGGATAATTAAGTATAATGATTATAAGGCGGGCAGTCCACAATATGTGGTAAATCTCCCTGGTGGCTGGAGGCTGCTGCGGTGGGTGGGTGAGCATACCAGTTCTGTATTCAGAGACTCAGCTCTTTTTTTTTTCTTTTCAGATTTTTATTTAAGTCCTAGTTAGTTAACATATAGTATAATATTGGTTTTAGGAGTAGAATTTAGTGATTCATCATTTACATAGTGCTCATCCTAACAAGTGCCCTCCTTTTATTTTTTAAAGATTTATTTATTTATTTGAGAGAGAGAGAGAGAGAGAGCAAGCATGTGAGTGAGGGGAGGGGCAGAGGGAGAGGGAGAGAGAAAATCTTAAGCAGGTTTCACACCCAGCAGAGCCTGACATGGGGCTGGATCTCACAACCCTGAGATCATGACCTGAACTGAAATCAAGGGTTGGATGCTTAAGCAACTGAGCCACCCAGGCACCCGCTAACAAGTACCCTCCTTAATACCCACCACCCATCTAGCCCATCCCCCACCCACCTCCCTCCAGCAACCCTTAGTTTGTTCTCTTTCATTGAGTCTCTTATGCTTACCCCAGCCTCTCTATTTTTTTTCCTTCTCATATGTTCATCTGTTTTGTTTCCTAAATTCCACATATGAGTGAGATCATATGGTATTTGTCTTTCTCTGACTTATTTTGCTTAGCATAATACAGTCTAGCTCCATCCATGTCATTGCAAATGGCAAGATTTCATTCTTTTTGATGACTGAGTAATATTCCATTGTGTGTGCATGTGTGTGTGTGTGTGTGTGTATGTATCACCTCTTCTTTATCCATTCATCAGTCAATAGACATTTGGGCTCTCCCCATAGTTTGGCAGACTGGCTCAGCTCTTACTAGCTGGGTGAACTTGGGCAAGTTATTTAATATCTTTGTGCCTCAGTTTCTTCAACTGTCAAAGAAGGATGAAAATAGAACCCTCTCAGAGGGTTGTGAAGATAAGATGACTTAATATAAGATATGCTCCCAGTAGTGACTGACTCATAGAATATTAAGGATCCCATTAAGTATCTGTGTGTAGTTGACTTGCCATACTATTGTCCTCCTTAGTTAGGGAAGCAGAGGCTCAGAAAAGGTCCCCTCCATCAGCATGACTTCTCTTTCCCAAGTGGCAGATCTAGGATTTGGACCCAGATTGTAACTCCAGACCTGGTCATTTTTTCACTGTGCTCCAGCAGCGTCTCTTGGGAATAGGGGCTGTGCACCTCACTGCAATGTATCCTCCACTGGAAGCCTCGAATTCCTGGGACCACCCATGGAGGCCAATGCCCACACACTCTTCCCAAATGTAAACAGCAAAGATTCTCAGGCTGATTTTTTCCAGTTCATAAAATAATGCATTGTTGTTTCCTAGAGAGGTTGGGAAAAAGACAAAAGCCCTGTGTCTAATGGAATTTCTCTCTGGAAGTAAACAGATATCTCAGTTATCTTGAGATGTTATAAAGAGCCCACATCATTGTTCTGATACCTGCACAGGCCCAACAGAGTTATAAAATGTTGATCAGGAAATTGAGGTCATGTAGGAATGTAAAGATCACATTTCAGTCTTCACTTTATTTCAGCTTCGCTGGAAGCAGATCACTCACTCACTTTTGAAATGTCTTGTCCTGGGCATCATTGTTCTTAAATGCCTGATACATCTCAGCTTCCTTTGAAGTTTTAATTTTTTTCCTTCATTTTTTTTCATTCAACAAATTGTACTGAAGACCAAGTATGTGCCAGGGACTCTTTTCGGTGCTGGGAAACCACAGTACTAAATAAAAAGATAAAAATCTCTGCCCTCACAGAGCTTACAGTCTAGTAGGAAGTTACATGGAGAGCGCACGATGTGAGCTAGAGTTGCTTCACGGAGAAGGTGACATGGATCTGAGGAGGCAAGCCATGCGATATCTGAGAGCAGAGCATTTCAGACAGAAGGACCATCCAGTGCAAATGCTCTGATGCCGAATACAAGGGTGAGCAGTTAAGTATCGGGTGAGAGTGGCAATGGGGTGGAGGGAGGACGGACCCTGTGGTCCACCACAAGGACTTCGGCTTTCCCTCTGAGTGAGCTCAGGACTGTTGGGGGGGTTTGAGCCAAGGAGAGGCATGATCTCACGTGTTCTTCTTCTTTTTTTTTTAAGATTTTATTTATTTATTTGACAGAGAGAGACACAGCAAGAGAGGGAACATAAGCAGGGGGAGTGGGAGAGGGAGAAGCAGGCTCCCCGAGGAGCAGGAAGCCCGATGTGGGACTCGATCCCAGGACCCTGGGAGCCGAAGGCAGACGCTTAACGACTGAGCCACCCAGGTGCCCCTGATCTCACGTGTTCTAAAAGGATCACTCTGACTGCCTTGTGGGGAGCAGAGATGATGGTGGCTTGGACCAGGATGATGGAGGTTAAAGGATAAGAAGTCATGGAGTCCAACAGGGCATTGTGGAATTTTCCAGGGCTCAGCCAATTCTAGTCTCTTCTCCCTGAGGAGAGAGCCCTGTAGTGAGACATCACTGAGGGGACCCCCATCTCCTCCTATGGCTCCACTGCCTTCTACCTGCCAACAGGTCCAACCCAGGCATTGTCTCTCAGTTCCCTCTCCTTGTCTCGACCTGGTTTCTCACCATCACTTAAAACTCGATATGGCTTGCCCCACTAGCCATGCACCACCCACCCAGTTGCTCAGCCAGACACTTGAAATTCATCTCGCCTGTTTCCCCTGCTTTACCTCCACATTCACTTAGCTCCATGCCTTGGAGGTCAGGCTCAGTATCAGAATGATATACACCCTCCCCAGGGGACATTCAGAAGCCACTGGAGGAATACAGGCTAGTTTCAGGCAGTGCCAATGTTAATCAACAATTTAGATCAATATTTTTGCATGACAGAATGTTTTTTATTTCAGTGTTATTCTCTGCAGTATATTTCAGAATAGCAAAAAATGGGAAACACCTTTTGAATCCTCAGCCAATGTCAGTTCTCCTTTCCTCTGGCACTCTCATCCTGATCTTCCACTTCCAAATTTACAAACCCTTATTTCACACGGTTGATATGAAAATGAGATAAAACATTTAACCCCTCAACACAATTGCCATTTACTAGTAATGACGATTGGGTGAAATGATGTCATGAGAAAGTTCCCAACACAGGGTAAATGTTTAACACATTTGCTAAGGGGCACCTGGGTGGCTCAGTCGGTTGAGCGTCTGCCTTAGGCTCAGGTCATGATCCCAGAGTCCTGGGATCGAGCCCCGCATCGGGCTCCCTGCTCAGGGGGGAGTCTGCTTCTCCCTCTGCCTGCCGCTCCCCCTGCTTGTGCTCTCTCTCTCTCTCATAAGAGAGACAAATAAATAAATAAGATCTTTAAAGAAAAATAACATATTCACTAAAACCAAACCAAACAAAAATGGTTGGAAACTGGCTTAACTGAAAAGGATGACACTCTCCCCTTCCAGGCTTCCACAGATGGGTTCCAAACCAAACCCTAGTGGTAGAAATAAGCCAGACTGCAAACTTGGGATATCCCCAGTGACTTCCAAGCAGGTAACAACATCCAGGCTTTGGCATCAGTTCTTCTAAAATGCAAACAGCACAAAGTTCTCAGAAGAGTAACTTCCAGTCCATAAAGAAATTGCCTACGTTCTCTCATGTCATTCAGAAGTCACATTTGTCCTGCCCCAGCGAGCACTCTGAGTTTCTACTCCTAGTGGCTATTTCCATAACTGAAACAGATCTACTCCTTGGCACAGTCACCTTACCTTTCTAGACTTGTTCTCAGATTTGTTGAGAAGGGAGGCATAATAAAACTATCATTTATTGAGAGTTTAATATATGCTAGACACCATTCTACGGATTCTTCCATGAAAGCATCAGAGTAAACGTAAGGGGGTAGATAACAGTATTGTTTCAACTTTCTGGTACCAACCAAGGCTTATGAGGTTCCGGTTCAAAGTCATTTCGCTAGGAAGTAGTAGAGTGAGGTTTTGACCCAGGCAGACTGACGCCTCCTAACTTCTAACAATTCTGCCCTGCAATCTGGAAGCCACAAGTGCATCTCACCCTTTACCCACCATCATTGTAAAGTACTAGCTAAGCCCCCTCATCCTTTTCCTTTATGTTTTTTAAATATTGCTTTATTTTTCCATATTCATTTAAAACTTCCTTTTTTCTCCCACTTATTGCCAAGGCATTTTCTCCTTCTTTTGTTATGACCTTGAAATTGAAATCATTTTGTCAGGGCGCCTGGGTGGCTCAGTCAGTTAGGCATCTGCCTTTGGCTCAGGTCATGATCTCAGGGTCCTGGGATCGAGTCCCGTGTTGGGCTCCCTGCTCAGTGGGGAGCCTGCTTCTCCCTCCTCCTGCTACTCCCCCTGCTTGTGCTCTCTCTCTGACAAATAAATAAATAAAATCTTAAAAAAAAAAAGAAAAGAGAAAAGAATAATTTTGTCAGTTCTGTACCACAAATTGATAAAAGCATAGAGGGCAGAGGACTATTGAGAAAGTTCCCAAAGTTGACTTGATGACATTCATTTCAAGCTCAGAGGGTATTTTAAAGCTCCTTTTGCTTAGAGTCTTGGCCCATCCATTATGATTAAAAATATCCAATGTTCTCTTCTAGACCAAGAGGAAATTCCACCTCTACCAGATAAGGAGATGCCCTTGCACTGTACCAGGATACTGGTATTCCAATGGGACTTCTGTATCTCAGTTGCTTCAGCTGTGAAATGGGGCTATTATAACTGTACCCAGCTCATAGGGCTATAGTGAGGATGAAACAAAGCAATACATGGAAAGTGCTTGAAACTGTGTCAGAAGGTCAACACATACTCTTAGTGACTCTTGCTATTTTGCAGGTAGCCAAGTCTTTGGGGGTGGCGACTATAGTGATGATCTTTGCAGTTTACAGTCGGGCTCTTGCTTTGTTCAATCCTCATCACAATCTGTGGGAATTATTAAGTCTTTTATATTCCCAGTCCAAACTCCAGGAGGCCAAGCGATGTGTGGTACTCACAGGTCGGTCCAGCCATAATCCCCATCAGTCCAACAGCCCAATGTGTTTTAATGGTGTGAAAAAATGACAGTAATAGCTTTTTTTTTTAAAGATTTTATTTATATATTCATAAGAGACAGAGAGAGAGAGAGAGGCAGAGGGAGAAGCAGGCTCCCCGCTGAACAGGGAGCCTGATGCGAGGCTCAATCCCAGGACCCTGGGATCACAACCTGAGCTGAAGGCAGAGGCTTAACCCACTGAGCTACCCAGGCACCCCAGCAATAGTTTTAATAAAAAGACTTAATCCTGTTGAAAGAATCACCGAGGACTAAAGAGGTCATTTGAATGTTCCAGTTGTATTCTTACTATGTTCTGTAGAAGAAATGATAGGCTATAGGTGGTCAGAAATCTAGGGATTCAAGGTCTGGGGACATCTCTCTTTTTTAAAGATTTTATTTATTTATTTATTTGACAGAGAGAGACACAGCGAGAGAGGGAACACAAGCAGGGGGAGTGGGAGAGGGAGAAGCAGGCTTCCCGCCGAGCAGGGAGCCTGATGTGGGGCTCCATCCCAGGACCCTGGGACCATGACCTGAGCGGAAGGCAGACGCTTAATGACTGAGCCACCCAGGTGCCCCCTGGGGACATCTCTTGCGATTAAGTGCCAAAGATAAACAGGAGCCTGATTTGTTTCTTTTCTTTCTTTCTTTCTTTTTTTGTAAGATTTTATTTATTTGTTTGAGAGAGAGAGAGAGAGCAAGCATGGGCAGGGAGTGATTTGTTTCTTATGAGAAATATGACCACTGTGGGACCACTCTTCTTTCCTATTTTTCTATGCTCTAAACCAGTATTTTCCAAAACACATTCCTCAGCACATTGGTTCCATGAGTGGTTAATAGTGTGCTTCTAAAAATGGGCTCCCCAACCAAATGTAGGTGGTGAACTCCAAGATGAGTTTTCTCTCTATAAAACCAGATTCCTGCAGAACTAAAGAGTGGTTTGCTCTCTTCACATAGCTGATGAGCCTGCTGCCCTCTCCATGCTAATGAGGACACGATTCTCTCAAGATTACATTTTTATTGGCTTCTCAGGCACTTAAGATGTACAGATTATTGCTCAGTTGGGGTTGCTTCTCCAGAACATTAACCTCACCAATTACTAGTGAATTTTCTCATCCTTTCTTCTCTTCCAGTTTCACTTTCTGAGGGTTAGAAAAATAGATTTTTCGCCATGCGCTGATGGTAGCCTCAACTCATCTTCCTAACCTTAGCCCTTGCCAAGTCTTCTGACTTCTTCAGTGCTTCATCAGATGTTGTGACCTTGAACTTTCCTACTTCATGACTGCCTCCCTACCCTCATTCTCTGGATAAAAGCTACAAAACATTTATGGGCCTTGTTAAAATGCCACATCATTCATTCATTTGGTTGTTAAACATTGAGGACCTTTCATGAGTTAGGCATTGTTGCAGGATCTGATTGAAGGGATTAGTGAATGAATGGATTTACTCATCCCTGGGAGTTGGGAAGGTCTGTTAAACAGTACAAGGCTAGGTATGCTTATCTTTTGGGGAGACAAGTGATCTATAAATCAGGGAACTATTCTAGCATTTACATGCTGGTCCCATGAAAAATGATATAAGCAGTTTTCACTATGCTACAAATCCTGATAATTTGCATTTATATAGCACATTATTGGCACAACAACTCTGTCCCTTGGAGTAGCTTCATTTAAACTTGTTTTGCTTTCATTATCTCTCACAGAACAACTATAAAATGATTGTAAAACAATTTGCAAGTATGTGTGTTATCCATAAATGCTAAATAACAGTTAAATCATCAAACACTGCGCAGTGGAAACTGACATTTCTCTGGATAATATTTTAAATTGTTCACCCGATGTATTGTCAACCCTGGAGCAGGGACATCTGGATTAGGGTCCGTACGTGTGTGGGGGAGAGGTGAGCGTGAGCAGTGTACTTGCCTTTAAAAAGCATCCCAGAGGAAGGTGAACCGTGTTTCGCCTTACAATTTTTTTCTTGTATCTTACTCTCTCTCAATAGACCAAATAAAAGTTATCTCAAAAGCAAACCGAAGTATTCATGAAACATGCATGTGTTCATGGGCTAACAGCAACAAGTTCAGATATATATATATATATCTAGGTGCTTTAAATATTAACCAATGTATGGACACTGAATAGACATTCTGAGCACTTCATTGGTCTTTCATGAATGGACTTTGTGCAAATCACTGTGAATGGCGTCTTGGAAACAGCCATGGCTAAGTCTGTCATGATCCCTGAGCATCCATCAAATAAAGGAAGTCCCTGGTCCGACTTACATAGTCACTTTTCTCCTCCAGTGCTCTGGGTGTAATGTCCATTCTTGCCAGCACAGCAGAGTTCATTTCAAAGCTCTCAGTCTACTCCCTTTGATTATAGTTGCTCTGTGGGTCCCTCATGGAGCCCATGGATTCACTTCCGACTCCTTATCTGATTCTCCTAAGGACTGGTAGAGGGACGGGGCAGGAATGGTTATCAGTCCTGTTCTACAGGTGAAGAGCCTGTGATTCAGAGTATCGGTGGTGTATGGAAAGTCACCCAGGGATACATGAAAGGCAGAAACTGAACTGAAATTTCTAGAATCAAAGGAGGGAAGGGTGCAGAAAAATATGGGATATCTACAAACTGATTTTCCCCATATCATATGCTTTACAGTGAGAAAAGGTAGAACTGGAAATATGTACTTTCCCATTGCTAAATGGATGAATGAATGAATGAATGAATGGGCAATTCTATGCTGACTTCCCTCTCCCGACTTCCAGACACTTGCCGTTTTCAAAAGGAAAAGCCCTGGGACATTTAACTTTAACTGTGTCCTTAGCATCCTCTTCTTACCGCCACCTACTACCATCCTCACCTCATCCTACTTCCTTCTCTCTCCGCTTGAAACGCAAAGGAAAGGAGCCTCTCCTTGGCTCCAGTTCGTCCCCTGACAGATGCTTCTCTGGGCTGGAGGAGGGGCAGCCTTGACAGTTTTATCCTGGGCCCTGCCCTGCCTCTGGGCTGAAGTTCAAAATCCACTCACTTTTGGATTTATACTCCTACCTGGCCTGTGATCCAATGTGAATAGAGATTGGGAGCCCTAAAATTAACTGCAGTCTTGGCAGAAAGAGATGTTAACTCTAGAGCACCAGAGGAGGAAAATAATCATGTAAGTATTACCAGGGGCTTCCTTGGTTGGATGGATGCTGGCTCAGTTGAGGCACCTGTGGTTAAGTGACTAGGCAGGGTTCCCTGAAGGCTTGTGCTACCCCTTCCTGCGGACAGACCTCTGTACTGCAAGAGCATACGGAGTAGGGGTGCGAGGGCATCACCTTCGCTGGCCGGGGATTTTCTAGAAGCATGGATCCTCCTTGCTCGGTGCCTGGCACATAAATGTTTATGGTCTCAAATCAGATTGAATTACCCTTGCCCTGAACCTCAGTTTCCACATCTAAGATGGAGGTGCTGTACTAGAATAATGCCTAGGGGACTTCTAAAGAGGCAGTGTGCCCCAGCTGGGGTAAGAATGGTGTTGTTAAAAGGGAGCACATGGTGGTTTAAAGGTCATACCCCCACACCCCCACACTCCCATCTACATACTAGTTACGTGGTTTGGACAATTTGTTTTACTTCTCTGAACCATCTGTAAAAGGAAGGTTCGGCAAAAATACCCATCCACAGCACTGGGGTGGGGGTTCAAGAGTGCAAGGTGCTCAAGAAATTTTTGTTTAATGAATGATGCTTGGATAGTTCACAGGAAAAGCTTTCTACTTTATTCGGGCTTGGCTAGAACTTCTCACATTGCCATGTTCCCCTGAAGCTGTCAAGCTCTGGGACATAAAGGAAAGACCCTCTTCCTTTGTTCCAGACCTGAGCAAGAGTTATTTGAGCAGAAAGATCACCAAATTAAGAGTCACTACAACATTGAGTGCTTTGTTTCCTCTAGGGCTTTGACTTCAGCTCCCGGGTATGGTGGGGACCGAGCCTGTTGACTCAGTGGAAGCAGATAATCAAGGTCCATCTCCTATTTCAAGGCCACCACAGAAAAGGCGTTTTATAAATATTCATTGCAAAGAAGTAACTCCTTCCTACTTAGGATTTGATTTCCTATTTTTGCAGGTCTAAAAACTAGATATCTCTTTGTTCAGATGATCAGACCCTGGGAACAAGTTGGCTTTATCTACCTGTTCACACACTTGAAAACTCGGCTGAACTAAATCAAAACTATTGTGAAGTTGGGAAAATTCCATTTTATAAATTAGAATACCAGGAGCCCGGTCAGTAGAAGGAATCAGAAAAGGAGCCTTCCCCATATCTGCCTCAGTCTAACCCCTCATAGAAGACACCCATAATCTCACCAAAACTTCCCCCAAAGAGAATGGCTTTATACCTACCAGGGACACAGACGATAGATCTATGATGAAGTGAATCCATTTTGTTCAAATTAGATCTAATTCCATGGCCCACCAAAACCAAACGGCTGGTGGTTCTTCTGACTTGTCGGTATTAGGTGTTAAACTTTTTATCTTTAAAGCTCCCCACTGCTAACTCTGGTTCATTTCATTTGTTTGTCAATATACTGGCGCCATGCACAGACTTGGTCTGCATCTGCAATGCATTCTGTGTCTAGAAATTTGGACAAAGTAGAGGAATCTTTTTTGTTTTTGTTTTTAAGATTTTATTTATTTATTTGACACAGAGAGAGAGAGAGAGAGAGCACAAGCAAGGGGAGCATTAGGCAGAGGGAGAGGGAGAAGCAGGCTCCACATTGAGCAGAAAGCCTGACATGGGAATTGATCCCAGGACTCCGGGATCATGACCAGAGCCGAAGGCAGACGCTCAACCGACTGAACCACCCAGGCACCCAAAGTAGGGCAATCTGATAGCTATAATCTGCTCACTAGCTATAGAGACCAAGGGGATTTGTTTAATAGTTATCTAGATAGATAAATTACTTGATAAAGTATTTACTTCACATGCCAAAATTGGAGACATCTTCTAGTCCTTTAGGAATTAACCCTTTCGGCATGGTGTTCCCCAAAGTCACCTCTCTCTGTGTTTACACAGTTGCCCAGCAAGCACATCTTGACCATAGAACTTCATTTATCTGCACCTCCTCACTGCATTGCGCTTGTCAATCTAAGTGATTTTATTTCATCCCATCGGAAGGCTGCATGATGGTCACTATAGATTCATTTCTAATTCGTAACCATCCCATTCCAGAAACTCTGATGACTTTGTGCTTATGAATTGTAAATACTATTTCCAATAAACTGATAATGAATTGCCGGGTCCCTTCAAATTTGTAAATAAGGGGGATATTTCCCCTAGCAATGGCCAATTACACGAGGCAGGAAAAGTCATTCTATCAGGAACACTTACCCTTCAGCTTATTTCAGTCAGAAGACCTCTTAATTCTAATTATTCCTCCAGTTCTGAGTCAGCCAACACCACAGAGATACTATGTAAGTGGTTCAAATGGAAGAAGGGTAACAATAATTCTTAATGAGGAGACAATCTGGCTCAGAAGCCTGGAAGCCCAGAGACTGAGAGGTATCATCCTGTTTCTTCATTAATGTATTCTGTGACTTTGGGCAAATCATTTTGTCTATATAGGAGTGCTTCCCCTCTCAGGCAGAGGAGTCTGGCCACCCAAGAGAGGAAGAGGAAGACAGGACGCTAGTAGGTACCCATCATTTATCACTTGCCGTGCGCCAGGCACTCTGCAAGATGATCTCACGTAATTCTCTCAAGAAGCAGGAGGTAGGTATGTTCCCCACTTTAAAGATAAGGAAACTGAAGCTCAGAAAAGCTAGTTCACATAGCTCATATGAGTCGGGGAGGCAGGATTTAGACTCAGGCCTGACTCTGAAGTGGACTTACCTTATATGCTGAATTTGCCTCTGTGCTACTGCAAGGAGGCTGAAATGAGATGTCATTATGGTTTCCCGTTAAAGCTGGGGAATTTCATGTAGGGAGGGATCACTTCTGTCGCAACTGTGCACGGGCTGCCGCGTCAGGAAGGGGTCTAGACTCCGACTCCCTAGAGCTCACAGCACAGTCCTCCAGGAGCTGCTTCGAGGGTGTGAGCCTAACTCTGGGAGGAGGGAAAAGACACTGACCAAGTTGTGCTCCCCATCCTGATGGCAAGTGCTCCCAGGAGCACTCCTGGACTCCCTCCCTCCCTTCTGATCCCCTTTCAACTTGCATCAAATGCACATCCACTGCTTGGCGTGGCTAGGGCCCCACCACCTCCCTCCAGGACTCCTGCATTAGCCTCCTAAGGGGTCCCCTGCCTCCAGTCTCAGTCTCATGTAATGAACGGGTAATTTTCCCCCTGAGGGCAATAAAGAGTAATCAAGAGATTCAAGCAGGGGGATTACATAATTAGATTTACAGTTTAGGAAAATTAAATGCTGAGGAGTTACTGCATAATGATCTTTCCCTCTTTATCTCTTTAGTTACCATTTTCTCCAATCCATTCCCTGCCCTCTGGGCAAATGGAGTATAGGCCTGTGTTCAGTGGATTCCTCTGCTTGGGAGTCATCCTCCCTACTACTCCCCACCCCCACTCCGCTGCCGTGGGCCGACTCGCTCACTGTCTGAAACCTGATAAAGTCTCTCCTCTATGAAGCAGTCCTCACCTCCCCACATGCCTGGACTCTCCTAAACCAGCCAGCCCTACTGACGGCACTCCTAGTCCTGTATCCTTACATCGAAAGAGCTTCTTGTGGTCTGTCTCCCTTACCAGAGTGTGAGCCCCTCAAACACTCAAAGACAGGGGCGGTATCCCGTTTGCATCTATAGCTCCCGGGGCAAAGCCAAGCAGTGGTTACTCCTAGATGTTAGTGGAATGGATAAATGGGCTCTATAGCTCTGCTTCTTTTCTTCTAGAAGGTGAATGGATGAGGAAAATATACTGAGAGTGCTGAACAAGGGGTTACTGAATCTTTGAAGAAGAATTTTATCACTTTAGACCTTAGATGCTTCTGCAAAATGGGGAAAGGGAAGATTTCGATGTTTCCTAGGGACCTTGCTTCTCTGACATTCTAGTTGCTTGGTTCTTTAGGAGCCAAGGTGGAAAATGGTGACTTAAAAAATGAGAAGTGGGCAGTACTCAGGGAGGTGGGCCTCAGTGGGACCAGGAACCCTGGAAGTCCAGACTCCCCATAGCCCTCCTGTCCTCCTGGACCCAAGCAGGAGCTGAGGCAAGGGGGTGCGGAAAGGAGTGAGCATTTACTGTGTGTGACTGATCTCTGCCAAGGACTTCCCAGGGGAAGGATGAGGGCATACTTGGCCGCAGAGAAGCCTCCAAATAGCCACAGCCAGTCTCAACTCAATCCAAGCAGCTCTCTCTTTAAGTGATTCTGGACTGCTGACTTGGAGGAGACCCAGAAGGGATTGCCATCTCTCCAGGGGCCTGAGAACTTCTCAAAAGAGAGGCCATGACTGTTTCCTAATTTGGGGGTCCTCATCCTCCTGCATAGTGTTGGGTGCTATACACTCCTCAATAAATGCTGAATGAATGAATGAATGGCCATGACCACTCTGCACCTTAGTCTTGAGGGAGCACCAGCACAAAGTCTGGTACTATGCATATGTATTCTATATTTTCTTTTTTCTCATATCCAGTCCCTCCCTCCTCCCACTCCACACATCCAGCAAGTCTACTTAAAAAAGTGTTAGTGAGCCTCACACACCCTCTCTTCATCCAAACACCCAATCAATCAAGATAGATCAATCAAGATAGAAGTCTCCCAAATTGGGCCTGGGGTTAAGGAGTGGCATTTTCTAACCAGTTAGCTCTGGTTCCAGATTTGGTGGGAACCAGAAGGAGGGTCCAGAGCTAGCTTTATAAAAGCAAGAGGCAAGACGTTCTCTGTCTTAATAGCTGCTGTTGTTCTCACTGGTCCTTGGATCAAGTTTGCCTCTTTTTCTTTAAGGTGAGGCTTTAAGGGCACTGGCTGCAAACTACAGAGCGTCAGGGTCTCTTGCACTAGAAGTGAGCCAGAGGGAGGGGGGATTGGAAGGGTAGAGATTGGTTGAGACTTGGTGTTCTGGGGAAGGCCCACATAGGAGGAAGGATGAACAATCCTAGGATTGCTTGGAAACATCCACCAGGTCTTAGACAGTGAGCATATCCACATCAAAATCTTCCCTTTCCCCATTTTGCAGAATACCCACCAGTCCCAGTGTGTGAGCCTAGGTGCGTCAGTGTTACTTGTCAGCTTATGCCTGCCATGTCCTGGACTCTGGGCTAGGCACTGAGGTGGAAAGGGGTGCTCTACCCAAGCAGTGTTGGAGGGAAATAAAGGAAGGAGGCAGGCTTGGAATGCTTTGGCCTCACCCACTCCCACTGTCTGTCCAGCAGTGACTTGAGAAGCTTCAGCCATGGGCAAAGAGAAGACCCATATCACTATTGTTGTCATCGGCCATGTGGACTCCAGCAATTCTACCACCACCGGGCACCTCATCTACAAGTGTGGGGGTACCAATAAGAGAACCATTGAAGTTCAAGAAGGAGGCAGTTGAGGTAAGGCACCCACTGTGGCTGGGAGTGGCAGGGGTTGGGGTCCGGCCCGTTTCGGGGTAGGTCTAGTTGCAGAGTGCAGAAAGCAAGGTGCACGCTGCAGGTCAAAGTCCGCTGAAGTTGGCTGTAATTTGTCTACTTGCCATCTGTGCACTCTACCCCTTAACCCCCCCCCCGGGTGGGCAAGGGCTCCTTCAAATATGCCTGGGTGCTTGACAAGCTGAAGTCAGAGAGAGAGCGTGGCATCACCATCGACATCTCCCTGTAGAAGTTTGAGACTGGCGAATACTATATCATCGATGCCCCAGGCCACAGGGACTTCATCAAGAACATGATCACTGGCACGTCCCAGGTAAAGCAGTCTGCCCCCAGGGGCCTCCCTGGGCTCCAGGAAGGACTAGAAGCTCATTTGTGGGACTAGAGGAGAGTTTCACTGGGAGGCAGGACCTGTGGGGCTGGGCGGTGGGGCCTCCGTGAGTCCCCATGGGCAGTCTTTGTAAGTTTCTGGGGCGGGCTCCTCAGCTTTACCAGGGGATCTGGGCCTGCCTCAAGTGCTGGCCGGCTGGAGGGCCTGTCTGAGGCCCTGTGCCCCAGCTGCTCGTCCGGCCCGTAGGCCAACTGCGCCATGCTCCTGGTGGCGGGCAGCGTGGGCGAGTTCCAAGCCGGCATCTCCAAGAACGGGCAGACCCGCGAGCACCTGCTGCTGGCCCACACGCTGGGCGTGAAGCAGCTCATCGTGGTGGTCAACAAGATGGACTCCACCGAGCCCACCTACAGCGTCACGCGCTTCCAGGAGATCACCAAGGAAGTGAGCGCCTACATCAAGATCGGCTACAAGCCGGCCTACGTGGCGTTTGTGCCCATCTCAGTCTGGCATAGCAACAACATGCTGGAGCCCAGCAGCAATGAGTGCGGGCTGGGTGGGCGGGTGCCGTGGGTCCTGGACGGGGCATGCCATGAACCGTGCCCCAGAATCACCTGTGCTCTGCATCCCCACAGATGCCCTGGTTCATGGGCTGGAAGGTGGAGGGCAAGGAGGGAAACGCCACCGTGGTGATTCTGCTGGAAGGTCTGGACGCCATCCTCCTGTCAACTCGCCCAGTCAACAAGCCCCCGAGGCTCCCTGTGCAGAATGTGTACAGGATTGGAGGTGACAGGGCTGGGGGTGGGGGGAAGGGAGGGGAGACTGTTCACTCCGGAATGAGGAAAAGTTAGGAAGGAGCTCTGGTGTGTGACGGCCAGGGTTCGAATCCTGACTTGGAATCCACAGCTTCTGAGCTAGGATTCAAAGTGCAAAAGCACCCAGCATTTCCAACTTATGCAATAGGTCGTTTATTAGATAGATCCCGATCCATTCGGTGCTTCATACCGGTTCTGTAGGTGGCCCTTTGTCCTTAAATGCAGAACCAAGGGACCTTCTGAGAAGTCAGTTCTGGAGGCTGGGGGGGGGGTGTGGGGGAACAACTCTGACTTCTCTCCGACAGGCATTGGCACCATGCCTGTGGGCGGTGTGGAGAGGGGCTTCCTGAAGCCTAGGATGGTGGTCACCTCTGCCTTTACCACAGAGGTCAAATCTGTGGAGATGCATCATGAGGCCCTACCCGGTGACAACGTGGGCTTCAATGTGAAGAACGTGTCCATAAAGGACATTCGCTGTGGATTCGTGATGGGAGACAGCAAGAACGACCCCTCCCCCATGGAGGCTGCCAGCTTTCTAGCACAGGTGATTGTCTTAAATCGCCCTGGGCAGATCCACGCTGGCTATAGCCCCGTACTGGACTGCCACACAGCTCACATCGCCTGCAAGTTCACTGAGCTGAGGGAAAAGATGGACCGGCGCTCAGGCAAGAAGCTAGAGGACAACCCCAAGGCCCTGAAGTCCGATGACACAGCCTTTGTGCAGATGGTCCCCGGCAAGGCCAGGTGTGTAGAAACCTCGGAGTACCCATCTCTAGGTAAGCCAGGGGTGGCTCCTGAGTCACGGGAAGAAAGCATTAGCTCCTTTGGGCGAGGCACAGGCTAAGGAACATTTCCTTCTGTACCACTTGCCAGAAACCTCCTTTCTCCCTCTTCCAGGCGGCTTTGCCGTGCAGGACATGAGACAAACAGTGGCCGTGGGAGTTATTAAGGTGGTGGATAAGAAGTCACCTACGGCTGGCAAGGTCACCAAGTCAGCAGTAAAGGCCAGCAAGAAGTAAGCATGCAGTTTCTACAGCAGTCTTCCACTAGAAAAACAAAACTTTATGTATTTACTGAATAAGATTAATAAACTAACGTCACTGTCCTGGTTACTTATTTCTTCCAAAGAGGTGAACAGGGAACCTCTAGGTATGCTAATGAACTATAATTTAAGGCCCATTGGCTTCAAAGCGTCTATGCTCCGGGCTGTGAAGATGATTCAGGGTCTCCTACCTCATTCTCAGCCATGGCTCTATCCCATCCTTTCTCATTTCCCTCAAACTTTAGTCACTTCTGGCCTGTCCTTCCTCTGGGGAAGCTGAACTGTTCTGGCACGTGATAAGTACACCTACAATGGCGTAGGACAGGATCTCAGTAGTGCCAGTGGGTTCATCCCCCAACATGACTGTGTGGCTTGTGCTGCTAGGTGCTCTATTACCCAGGCCCTGATAGGACAGTACAGGTCAAGATCACTCAGCCAAGAGTGGGGTGGTAACTCCAAGCAGCTCACTCGGAAGCTTGGGCTCAAGCTGTTGCCCAACATGGTAGTCTAGGTCTGATTAATAATATGCCTGGAGGGTGAGGAGTGAACAGATAGAACTGTGGCCTTTGTTCCCTAACTTTTACGTGGAACAGGAAAACACTTCATGGACCCTAAGCTAAATTATATGCTCATTCAACATACACTGGGAGTTAGGTCCCCAAGGTCTGCTGGTGATGTGTTCCTTGTCCATTTATCACATACCAGCACTTAACCACATGTTGGATGCTCTTCTCACCCCATGGACTTAACTTTGTTAGAGATACAGGCAAACATCAAGTGATAAATGCATAAAGTGAGCCAAAAGAATGGTAGAGGTGGGGAGGAGACCATGAAAGACACAACGCAGTAGAGGCTATTCCAACAATCCAAGCAAGGTGGTGACTTGGACCAGGGGGGTAGTTAAGTGGTGAGAAGTTCTGAATATTTTGTAGAAGTTCCAAAAATCTTTACAAACATGGCATTTCTAAAGACTGTATGTGAGGGATGTAGAAGTCAAAGCTGATATCTGGGTTTGGGGCCTGAGGAGTTGGAATGGTAGAGCTTCTGTGAGAGGTGGGGGTGGATTTCAAGATGCTATTGTGGAGAGAAGGGAGAGGCTCAAGTAATCAGGGGAGTCCTTACATGGAAGCAGAATCCCTTGCCCATAAGCATCTACTGGGAGGAGCTAGGACAAGTATATGGACCTTGCCTGCTGGAGGGAAGTAGTCAACTGCGTGACTGCAATCAATTCTCTATTGGAAAAACCATTAGTCTTACACTTAAAATGTGTCAAGGCCTGAGAGTACTGTGGAGTCTTATTTTAATTCCAGTATAGTTAATATACCGTGCTATATTTTAGGTGTACGGTGTGATTCAACACTTGTATATATTACTCAGTGGTCATCACAGTAAATTACTATTAATCCCCTTCAGCTATTTCCCCCATCCCTCACCCCCTTCCCTTCTGGTAACCAATAGTTTGTTCTCTGTAGTTTAGAATCTGTTTCTTGGTTTGTCTCTTGGTTTGTTTTGTTTCTTGAATTCCATATATGAGTGAAATCATATGGTGTTTACCTTCTCTGATGGACTTACTTCACTTAGCATTAAACTCTAGATCCATCCATGTTGTTGCATGTGGCAAGATTTCATTATTTTTTATGGCTGAATAATATTCCATTGTGTATATGTATATATGCCACATCTTTATCCATTCATCAATTGATGGACACTGGGCTGCTTCCATAGTTTGGTTATTGTAAATAATGCTGCAATAAACATAGGGGTGCAGGTATCTTCTTTGGGTAAATATCCAGTACTGGAATTACTGGATCATATGGTAGTTCTATTTTTTTATTTTTTTGAGAAATGTCCATCCTGTTTTTCCATAGGGGCTGCACCAATTTGCATTCCCACCAACAGTGCACGAGGGTTCCTACTTCCATCCTGACCCACAGTTGTTTCTTGAGTTTTTTATTTTAGCCATTCTGTCAGATGTGAGGTGATCTCATTGTGGCTTTGATTTGCATTTCCCTGATGAGTGATGTTGAGCATCTTTTCATGTGTCTGTTGGCCATCCGGTTGTCTTTGAAAAAATGTCTGTTCATGTCTTCTGCCCATTTTTTAATTGCATTATTTGTTTTTTGGTGTTGAGTTATATAAGCTCTTTACATATTTTGGATATTAACTCTTTATCAGATATGTCATTTGCAAATATCTTCTCCCATTCTGTAGGTTGTCTTTTAGTTTTGTTGATTGTTTCCTTTGTTGTGCAGAAGCTTATTTTGAGTCTCAATAGCTTATTTTTACATTTGTTTCCCTTGCCTCAGGAGACATATCTAGAAAGAAGTTGCTACCGTCAATGTCAGAGAAGTACTGCGGATGCTCTCCTCTATGGTTTTAGGTCTCACATTTAGGTCTTTAACCCATTTTGAGTTTATTTTTGTGTACGGTGTAAGAAAGTGGTTCAATTTTATTCTTCTGCCCATTGCTGTCCAGTTTTCCCAACACCATTTGTTGAGGAGACTCTCTTTTTCCTCTTGCATATTCTTGCCTGTTTTGTCATAGATTAATTGACCACAGAAGCATGGGTTTATTTCTGGGCTTTCTGTTCTGCTCTGTTCTATGTGTCTTTTTGTGTCAGTACCAGACTGGTTTTTTTGTAGTGTATCTTGAAATCTGGGATTGTGATACCTCCAGTGTTCTTTTTCAAGATTGCTTTGGCTGTTCAAGGTCTTTTGTTCCATACAAATTTTAGGATTCTTTGTTCTTCTTTGTTCTAGTTCTGTGAAAGATGCTGGGGATTGCATTAAATCTGTAGATGGCTTTGGGTAGTATGGACATTTTAACAGCATTTGCTCTTCTAATCCATGAGCATGGAATATCTTTCCATTTGTTTGTGTCATCCAATTTCTTTCATTAATGTTTTATAGTTCTTGGAGTACAGGTGTTTTACCTCCTTGGTTAAGTTTATTCCGAAGTATTTTATTTTTGTTGCAGTTATAAATGGAATTGCTGATTTCTTTTTATACTGCTTCATTATTAGTGTATAGAAATGCAATGGATTTCTATGTACTGATTTTGTATCCTGTGACCTTACTGAATTCATTGATCAGTTCCAGTAGTTTGGTGGAGTCTTGAGGGTTTTCTATATATCGTGTCATCTGCAAACAGTGAAAGTTTTACTTCTTCCCATTCAGTCCTTTCTGAAGCCAGGTTGGGAATATCGCTTCCTGCTCTTTCCTGAGACTTTGATGTCCAAGATTTAGACTAGGGGTGCAGTGGCCTCTTCTCCCTGATCAATAATATGGCCTGTCCATGCCTGTTGAGTTGGCTTCCTTTCAAGTGTGAATATCCAGGGAAACCCCAGACCCTGCACAAACCTAGAAATAATGGCAAGATGGCATATCAGAGCTGTCACCACATTGGGCATCAAGAAACTCGCTTGTCTGCAAGGCTGGGGAAGCTGTCAAGTTCTAGCTGTTGTCAGCACGGGACCTGGACCAAGCTCTGGAGCACCTCAAGCCTGTCAGTGTCATCAAAGGCCACCCTGCCTGGCTTGGGGAGGCAGGCATCTTCCGAAGCTGTGGTGGGGAGAGAATGCAGATCTGCCTGCGTGTCATTCCCCACCCCCTCCTGCGACCTTGCAAAATGACTAGTCCCTATTGTCCTCAGAACTCTTAAGAATTCTATAAATCGCAACCACCACTTTGCTTAAAGTGATCAGGGAACTGAGGTTGTAACTTTGCAGTGTCTGGGTCCCTGATAAGTACTCAATAAATATTCGTTGAAGAGTGATTGAATGAGCATCAACATGTTTGTCGAAATCAGTGAATGACTGTGAGTGCCAATTTACTCTTCATTCTCAAGAATAATCATGGTTCTGAAGCTAGTTTCTTAAGAATGCCTTGAAAAATTCAATTTGGAAAGAAAACTAAAAATCTCATAATTAACCCTCCCAAGTGTTGTGTTCTCTACTCAGTAATTCCTCACCGGGTTGGGAGGAAATGTGGCTGGTAGGAGAGGGAATCTCGTCTCATTAGAAACTCCGAGAACATTTCTGTGCGGCACCGCCAAGAGCTGCCAGAATTAGCTGAGGTTTTGCACCTAAGCCTGGCTGTCGCAGTTCAGATCAGTATGTAAGAGCTGTGGCATTTGACCTGAGAAGTATTCCTGCTGGTCTAGGCCCCCTCCTTTAGTCCTTAACACAATGGTGCCAAGGGATCTGAGGCACAACGACGAGGTTCTTTGTTGGCAGGTGTGGCAGGCGTCCCCTTGTTAGGTCTCCCCGCGCCCAACCCTGAGACAGGTGGGTACAGTGAGGCAAGCCTCAGGCAGAATTCTCCCCCACACACTTCCGTTGGCAGGCCTAGAGCAGGCATGACCCCTGTGCGGTGTGGATTCTTAGCACTCTGCTCTTGCAATCTCCGACAAGCAGCTTGCACACAGGAAGATGATAGCGTCTGGTGGTGGGCAAGGCTTCCAGGGGGAGACAGGATCCCCTGAAAATGACTCCATGTACGATGGATTCATGAGGCCCTGGCTGCCACTTCAAAGGGTAAACACTTCTGGGCTCCCCTGTTCAACCAGGAAAGTGCTTAGGTAGTAGCTCATATATGTTATGAGGCGTCAGCTCGACTCATTTCACCGAAAAATCTTTACTAAAATCCCTTACTACAGACTCTCTGGTGCTAACTGGAGATAAATAGGGTTGAGGCCGGCCCGAGGCTCCTGGTGACGGCCATCCCACCCCCCACCCACACCACCTCCGCCCCTGTGGGGGCCTCTGAGTACTCTTCCGGACGTTAAATAACCACCTTTAGAGGGCATCGTCCCAATTAGGGGACTTCAGATATTAAACAACCCATTCCGTTGTGTAGACTAAAACTCTCCTACAGACCACAGATCACATCAGAACACGCCGTGAAGTCCTTGGGCCCACTCTCTCCTGGGCGATGATGCTGCCAGATTCAGCATCCCCACCCGCTTCCGGGGAAATCCTGACTCGCTTTGCTGGTAGCAGCTTTCCCTCTAGGGGGAGGTCTGTGCTGGGGAAGTTTCCTCGCTGTCCCTAGATCACCCTCTCAGGTGGAAGCCGGCTGCACCTCACACCTGTCTCTGTTCCCGGCAGCCCCCGCTGCAGAGCTGACCCAAGGTCTTAGACACACCGGGAGGCACCCTGGCTCCCAGATTTCAGTCTGTTCCTCTGTCAGACTCTTCCCGTCTGGGAGTCTGAAAGCCCATCTCCCCAGGCCCATTAGGGGAGGCTCTGCAGCTCCCGTCCTACTTCCTAGGAGGTCTGTGGGTGCTTGAGGGAGGCTGCTTCTGGGCTGACACAGGGAGCTCACTGGGCCCGGCCACTCAGCAGGCTGGGCTGTAGCTGGTCACTCTGGATCCTGCAGAATCCTTGCTTACCTCACCTACTAAGGCCGGGAGGGCAGGGAGTCACCTATTCATTTATTCCTCTTGTCTTTTACCAGATGTTCACTGATGACAGACGTGGTTGAACTGGATGAAACAGTTAGTCCAGCTCACCCAGATCTCATGGTCTAGCAAGGAAGATAAGTAGACAGAACACTGTAATATCATGTGAGAAATCTGTGATATGGCTAACTCAGGAGGCTATGGAAGAATGCAAGGGGGCAACAACAGAGCTTGAGGGGTCAAAAACGCTTCTTGGAACTACAAAGCTCTAAAGAAAAGCATGGGCAAAGGCCCAGATGGGAGCAGGAGACAGGAGGACAGTATGGAGGGCGTGTAGATGGGGAATGCCAAGATGGCAGGCCTTGATGTGATGAGGGCAGTGGGGGGCCATAATGGGCATGTGTGAATGCCTTTCTTCTAAATGAGAAATGTAGGCTTTGAGCTGACTCAGAAACTTAAGTTGGGCCCTAATGCAAAACCTGTCAGTGGGTAGATGTGACCTGATACTGCCATTTGCTGCTAGGTGGCCAGGGTACTCTGCCACTTTCACTAGAGTTCAGAGGGCCTAGCAGTGAAGGCATTATGTCACTGACATGGAAATAAATGATCGAGACTCCACCAGATTGAGATGGTCCGGTCCCTGGGTAGAAGCTAAACTGAAATTCTAAAACGACCCTATTGTCGTTTGTCTGAACACAGAATCGATTTCTTCTGGTTCTATTAAACCGAGGCCCAGATTCCAGAAACAGAAATCCAAGCTGTCATTGCCCATTCATTTAAACAATTGGTATTTTGGCCTTGTAGGGAGAGGCACCAGCTCATGTTTACAGAGCTGTTTGCATTTGATGATGACAACACAATGCAACTGAGAGAAGTCACCCCCCAGAAAAATCTGCTTGCCTTCTGTTCTGAAAAGAAATACCTTACCCCACCAGACAGAGCAAGCATGTCCGTCATTCAGAGAAAGCGGTAGACTCAGACCCTCCCAGAAAAATCTGCCTTCCTCCTGTTTACCTATAGGCCACCTGGGGCTTGGAAATATTTTCAGAGGAAAAACTTCATCCCTTATGCACATTCCCATTTCCCGTCATTAAGCCAAGTCCTAATCATTCCCTGTATTGTCTCTGCCACATTAGCTTTGTGAGAAAATGGTATGTAAGACAATGGTGCATAACTCAAACACAGGGCCAGTCTAAATGAAAAACCGGCAGAGGGCTCCCGGGACGATTGCATTATTCATGAAAAGACATGAGAACAATTGGAGGATAGCATTAGATTTTAAATCACAGCAGCAATTACAAGACAATTATCCAAAATGGTGTAATTGCCACAGCTACAGGGTGGGTGGCAGAACCTACACAGCGTTTGTGCCACTTTCCTTTAATACCATGATGAAAACTGGTGTGTTCATTGTAAGAGGAAATTGTACAGAAGAAAACATTTGTGTTCTTCCCTCTGTGCCACATAAAGCTAGCAACCAGAACCTCGGTGACAAAAATGGAGCCCGAGGCCACCCTCAAGTCTTTTGGGATCCCTTGCCTGGCTTGCTCCAAAATGTGCTGTTCTCAGGTACTTGACGCTGTCCTTGTGTGAATTTCAATCCAAGCACAGAGGCTGAATCCCATTTTTTCCGGATGATGTCTGTCAGCCAAGGACACCCCATACAAAGCAATGGGAGGTCACTTGCTCCGCAGGCAGCAAACTTGGGTTTACTCACTATTCCAATACTTAGTGACAGCATAATTTAGTATCTGCTATTACAAAAGCAGGTACCATGTACTGAGTGCCTAAGACGTGCAATATACTTTTCATATCTTATTTGCCTTAAACTCAGTGGGTCTTGGTTTTCTTTGTACCATTATCCAACAAATATTTATCTATCTGGCATCTTCTTTTTATCAGGCTCAGCTGGGTTGTATCAAGGATGAAACAACCCTGTCTTCTCATAGCTTACCTCATGGATACAATGTATTGTCTACAGCACCAGCTCAGCCAAATGCAATTGGTATCAAAACATTGTCTACCATCTTTCTTAATCTCTCTTCTTTCTTTCTCCTTCCTTTTCTCTTTCCTTTCCTTCTCTGCTGGTCTTTGCTTTAGAACTGAGTCTTTTCAAATCAACTCAACGAGCACTTCTTAAACATCTATTAATTTGACAATATCCAGCAATATCTCAAATGGGTATATCCTTTGATATAATGTTTTCACTATTAGATCTTTATTGTACAATATGCTTGCACAGGATTGCTAAGATATGCTCAACAATATACACTGCATTGTTGTTTGTGACGGTCCCAAACTGCAAATAATGCAAAATATCCATCAATAAGAGGACTACTAAGTAAATTAGGGTGCTTCCATACAGCAAGATAGTATGCACCTGCTAAAAGAATGTGCTGATTATGGGAAGATGACCACGGACTCCCATGAAATGGAAAAGGCAAGTTTCAGAAGAGTGTATTACAAATTTCACACATTTACATTTCATTATAGGAAAAAGGCTGGAAGGATATGCATCAAATTATTATATTTGGGATTATTATTATATATTAATATATATCTGGGAAGTATGTTGGGGATAGGAAAGATTTTAGCTTTCTTCTTTGTCTTCTGATTTGAAACATGTATAGATTACTTTTACCATTAAAATAAAAATATATTTGGTCAAACATTATTTTAGTTAAATATTATTTTCTTTTTAAAAAAATTTTATTTTTAAGTAATCTCTACACCCACTGTGGGGCTCAAACTCACAACCTGGAGATCAAGAGTTGCATGCTCTACCAACTAAGACAGCCACGTGTTCCTCAAATATTATGTTCTGAAGGTGTTTTTGGATGAGGTTAACATTTAAATCAGTGGACTTGGAGTAAAACAGATTGCCCGCCATAATATGGGTGGGTCTCATCTAACCAGTTGAAGGCCTTAATAGAACAAAGACTGATCTCCCCAGAGCAAGAAGGAATTCTGCCAGCACACTGCATTTGGACTTGAACAGAAACTCTTCCCTGAGTCTCCAGACTCCTGGCCTATCCTACCCCCACCTCATAAGACTTTGGATCCACTAAACCTCCACAGCCACGTGAGCCAATTCCTTAAAATAAATCTCTCTCTCTCTCTCTCTCTCTCTCTATATATATATATATATATATATATATATATATATATACACATTCTGTTGGTTCTGTTTCTCTGGATAACCCTGACTAATAGAAGGAACCTGTGGGTTTGTGGTCTAGTGACACTCCCAGGAAAGGGGTGGTTCCTCCAGACAGCCCCTGAAGCTACACAGGTGATTGGTGGGCACACCAAGGGGTGACTTAGGGGGTGTTTTGGAGCTCCATAACTTCCTTCTGCCACCCCCAGTAAACCGAAAACCTAAGAGTGTGCTGTGCTTTCTCAGCAAAAGCAGCTTCAAGAAAGTCCTCATAGGACAGCGATTGCCTCTGGAGAACAAGGCGTGACGTTTTGGAAAGCACCCATTCCTTGTGACCAGCAAGGACCGGGCCCTGGCCTCTAAGTCTTTCAAGGCCTTTCATTCTCTAACACAAGACCTCCCCTCCTGGTGGACAGGCCCACCATCTGGGGATGTCCTGGGCGAAGGGGTCTTCCTTGATGCCAGCCTCAGCAGGTGAAGTATTCCCATCTTCTCCCCCATCAGCTCTCCAAGCTTAGAAGAAGCTCCATCTGCCTTGAACGCATCCATGGCCCTCAAATATAAAGAAAGCAAATCATTCCAACTTAAATATGATGACTTATAAAAGCAAGAAAAATACCTAAATACACAGAGTGAAAGAATAAGATTAGAATATAAAAATGATGTCAATACTGTGATTACAGCTGTGAAAAATTATGCAAATGAATGACTGTATTCCTGTAAAGTAATAATGGAAAATAAAATAAATGGAAAATAAAAACAGAAATCACTAGGGTGGTAGAAGGATGGTGACGTCTCCTCTTATTTAGTATTATCCCCTCTTATTTAGAGCTTATTCAGTACTGTTTTTGTTGCTTGTGAGTCAAAAAAGTGTCAGTCAAAATGGAAAAATGGATGAAGCCTTTTTTTCAGAGAAGGACAGGGCTGTTTATCTCTACTGGGCTTCTTACGTCTAGGCCTCCTTGAACTGACGCTAGAAGCAGCACACAGCAACACTTAGACTATCTGCACCTGTTGGAGGCGTCTCGCACAACAGCAACCCAGCTCTGTAAAGTAGATTCGGTTTGTTAAAGCCAGTTTTCAAAATCCAAGTGTCAGCAGGGTTGGTTTCTCCTGGAGTTTCTGAGGGAAGATCTGTTCTGACCCTCTCTCCTAGTTTCTAATAATTACAACAATCCCTGGGGTTCCTTGGCCTGAGACCCACCCCTTCAATCTGTCTCTACCTTCATATGGCATTCTCCCTCGTGTGTGTGTGTGTGTGTGTGTGTGTGTGTGTGTGTGTTCTTCTTCCTCTTATAAGGACAATAGTTACTTTGGATTAGGGGCCACCCTAATCCAGCGTCACTTTGTTTTAACTTGCTTATATCTGTAATGACCCTATTTCCAAATAAGGTCACTTTCATAGGTTCCCAAGGCTAGGACTTTTTTTTTGTTTAGATTTATTTATCTATTAGAGAGGGGGCAGCGAGCAGGCAGGGAAGGGCAGAGGAAGATGGAGAGAGAGAATCTCAAGCAGACTCCCCACTGAGTGCAGAGCCTGATGCAGGGTTTGAGCCCAGGACGATGATCATGACCTGAGTCGAAATCAAGAGTTGGACACTGAACTGACTGAGCCACCCAGGCACCCCAAGGCTAGGACCTTAACATATCTTTTTAGGGAACACAATTCAACCCACAAGAGGGGGAGTCAAACCCAGTCTCTCTGAAACCAAAACTAGGCTTTGGGTGAGGCTTTTGGAAATCTTGATAACACAGTTGAAGTAGGGATTTTATGGTACAAAATGAGGCAATAGATATTTGGGAAATCACTGTAATAGCTGAAAATGCACACTGAATAATTGATGCATTAATAAAAAGCATCACAAGTGCACTTGGAAATATTTAAATAAGCAATGCCTGAAATACTGTGAAAAATGGATAATTCAAGAGCAGTAGATTGCAGCACATCTTCTATGAAGGCTGGGTTCATCAAAAAGTAAATTCAGCTCTTCACTTTTAACTCTATGAGTACTAATTGGTGACTAAAAAGTGTTGACAGTCTCTTCCTGTCAAAGAAAGTGAATGTAATTTGTTGGTAGCTTGACATCACCTCCGTTATGTATAGGAATAATATATTCATCCCCCTTGCCCCAGAACATAACATCAAATAATGCAATAGATTCACACACACACACACACACACACACACACACACACACACTAATTACAAAAGGAGCAACATGGGCAGCTTAGTGTTAAGATGCAAGACTCAACTGGAATTTGTACATTCTTCTCTCAAATATCTTCCAGCTCTGACAATCATTTCCATGATTTAGATTCAATCATGTGATCCTGATTTTTGCTGGAAAATCAAAATCAAAAGAAATAGTTTAATTTGCTGACTGCACGGTATGAACACTCCTCTTCACATTACCCAAATTTAAAATCTATGCCACATGATGGGAAAATTAAATTTTCTCGTTGTTAAAAATGATCAGAATAATTCAGCAGCATGCCTCCAGGTTACGGTTCCTCTAATTACCTTGTATCCTGAATTCTTAATTAATTATATTATGGGATGTGAAAAAGTCCCTTTGTGCTCAGAGCCTGAGCCTTTTCCTGTTCTAGGTGAATTATTTACACAGTAAATATTATTACGGCCTTTCAGTTTTGTCCCTGAAGTTGCTGCCCTTTTGGTCATTTTAATCTCATTCTTCTCAGAGTCAATTTTGTACCATTTAGAACAAGCATGCCCACCGTTAGCCTTCCCCCACACCAAGGTCTCGTCACCTGTCACTAAATTCCTCTGTGGCCCAGTTAAATGCCATTTCTTTCTGGGTCACAGGAATGATAGAGCCTTAAAATCTCTGCCTCAAGAAGTAGGACCTGGCATTGATCAGGGACTTCGTTTCATTAGGAAATGCCAGGACAAGAGGGATGATGAACCTTGGTACCGATAGGCGGCTGCATCAAAGCCCCGTCCCTCCTATCTGTGCAAAACACATTTATTTAAACAAGATGCTTGATCATGCCCCGAAGAGTGTTCTCAGAAAGCATGACTCCAGAGAACACCTGAGCTTGAACTCAAAGGATTTTTCTTTTTATTAACAGTTTTAATCATTATGAACTGAACTGTTTCTCCAGTAGCCAGGCAAGATGGGACCCCTGGAAATGATTATAGCCCCTTTTGCACGGTGGAACCTGGATGAAAATTAGGAAAAATAATATGTGGTTACCCTTTGAGTGCTTACTATTTGTCAGACTCTGTACAAAGCTCTTTGCATGCACTGCCTCACTGTTTTCTTGTAACCTACCTATCTTCTAGATTATGCAACTGAAGTACAGAGAGATTAAGTAACTCAGTCAAGTTCACATGGCTAGTATGTTTCAGAGTCCAAGTCAAGAATCCAGCTGTGCTTCTCAGACATTAATGTGCATACATATGAATTGCCCAGAGATCTTATTAATATGCGATTCCGATTCAGTGGGTCTAGGATTCTGTATTTCTAGCACACTCTCTGGTGAGATCGATGCTGCTGGCCTGTGGACCACAATTTAAGGAGCAAGGAGGTAGACCCTAACTCCACAGCGTCCAAAGTGATCCATTACGGTTCCCCTCAGTGGTCCTTTGTTTTCGACTGATGAAAGCTCATATGGAAGGATTCCTTTGAGTTTTTCTGCAGCACAGAGATAAACAATTTCAAGTTTCAAGATAAACAAATTTCAACAGTTGTGGAATAATGATCATTCAGACATGACCTGTTGTTACAAGACCCTCAGCATTCAATCTCTATAGAATCTGCTTATGTTTTTCTTGGTAATGTCTGTCTTTCCTGGACAATCTTGTCCAAATGTAGGGCCTGAGAGTTGGACATTTAGTATCTCAGAGAAATGAGTTCTTAGTGGTTCTACCAGCCAGCTGTCTAGTTCTCCTCTGTGAGCCCTTCCCTGCAGATGAGTAGCACACGTGACAGTGTCTACGGAAGTAGAGACTTACAAGGTCAGTTCTCATGGTGGTGGCAACCTGCCATAGCAGTCTTCAACCTAGGATCTCCAGAGAATCTAGAGCAGCAGTATGGCTTCTGGAACATGGAGCAGCCCCATGGACTTGGTGGAGAGAGTGAGTTATATTGTTTTCTACATGCTATGTACAACTACTGATAGGATTATCATTTGGTGAAACCATTTTGAAGGCAATTAAAATAGGAGAAATGCTCAGATTTCAAAAGGGACATACTGTTTGACTTAAAAATTCTGCTTCCAGTAATCTATCCTTCAGAAATACTAACACATGGTCACATTGCAACAAGGATGTACATGGCAACATTATCTGTAGTATCCAAACAGCAAAACAGTCCATCAATAAGGGCATGATTAAATTATGGAATGACCATCATATGGAAAACAATGCAGCCATTAAGAACATAACAGTAGGAGGGGGCGGAGCAAGATGGTGGAGGAGTAGGAGATCTGGATTTCATCTGGTCTCAGGAATTCAGCTGGATAAGGATCAGACCATTCTGAACACTTACGAACTCAACAGGAGATCGAAGAAAAGAACAGCAGCAACTCTCTGAACAGAAAAGCGACCACTTTCTGGAAGGTAGGATGTGTGGAGAAGTGAATCCGAGGTGATATTCGAGAGGATAGATGGCAGGGGAGGGGGCCTCCGTCAGCAACTTCTGGCAAGTGATAGAGCCCCAGAGCACAAAATCGGAACTTTTAGAAGTTGGCTCCGCTGAGGGACGTCGCTCCAGTGGCTAATCAGGGGGTGGAACCCTCGTGGGACAGTGTGCTCTCAGGACCCTCTGGGTCACAGAAAGACTGGGGTGCCTGAGTGCGGCAGAGCTCCTGCGTATCAGAGCGGGGAAGCCGGCTACAGAGACGGAGCCAAGGCGCGGGCTCTCAGCTCGGGGTTGCCATAAACAATGATCCGTGGCACACTCAGGCCACTGCTCCTCCAGCAGGGACCCAACAAGCGGCAGATCCAGGGAGACTCCCCTTCCTCCCCCGGGGGGAGTGGCACGGGAGTGCACTGCAGGGATCTGCTGGGTTTGGA
This sequence comes from Callorhinus ursinus, assembly GCF_003265705.2. NCBI lineage: Eukaryota > Metazoa > Chordata > Mammalia > Carnivora > Otariidae > Callorhinus > Callorhinus ursinus. The sequence continues at coordinate 3,085,149 of NW_027397138.1, forward strand.
GACTCCACACGGGGTCGGGTGCCAGAGATAGAAACGCTCGGTCACAGGCCAGGTGAGCACAGAGTGTGGCCAGAGACCGGGGAGACGGGAGTGATTGACTGCTTTTCTCTGGGGGCACACTGAGGAGCGGGGCCCCGAGTTCTCGGCTCCTCCTGGGCAGAGATTGGGAGGCCGCCATTTTCACTCTCATCCTCCAGAGCTGTACGGAAAGCTTGCAGGGAACAAAAGGTCCCAAGAGCAAACCCGAGCAGATTGCTTAGCCAGGCCCAGCAAGGGCGGGGCAATTTCGCCTCCGGCAAAGACATTTGGGAACCACGGCAACAGACCCCTCCCCGAGAAGATCAACAAGAACAGCCAGCCAAGACCAAGTTTACCGATCAATGAGAACAGCAGAACTCCAGAGCTAGGGGAGTACTGTACATAGAATTCATGGCTTTTTTACCATGACTCTTTAGTCTTTCAAAGTTAATTTTTTTAACTGTCTTTTTTTTTTTAATTTTTCTTTTTCTCTTATTCAACCAACATCTTATCAATTCCTTTTTTAAAAAACATTTTTATTTTTCATTTTTAGAGTCATAGTCTATCACTTCATAGTAGTTACCTTATTTTTAACATATATATATACACGTTGTTCTCTCTTTAAAATTTTGAGATACAGGGCGCCTGGGTGGCTCAGTTGGTTAAGCGACTGCCTTCGGCTCAGGTCATGATCCTGGAGTCCCGGGATCGAGTCCCGCATCAGGCTCCCTGCTCTGCGGGAAGCCTGCTTCTCCCTCGGCTTGTGTTCCCCCTCTTGCTGTCTCTCTCTCTCTGTCAAATAAATAAATAAAATCTAAAAAAAAAAAAAATTTTTTAAAAAAATTTTGAGATACAGTTTCTTCTCACAGATCAAAATATACTCTAAATCTCTAGTGTATGGCTTTGTTCTAGTCTCCTGCCTGATCACATTCTCTCCCTTTTTCTTTTTTCTTTTTTTTAATCCTCTTCTTTCTTTTTTCAAACAACTTCTTATTTTATCAATTCCTTTTATAAAATTTTTTATAATTTTCATCTTTACATTCATATTCCATCCCTTCATCATGTCAACCCTTATTTTTGTACATATATAAGTTTTTCTTTCTTTAAAATTTTGGGAGGCACTTTCTTCTAACAGACCAAAATACACCCACAATCTAGTGTGTGGCACTGATCTATGCACCAGCCTGATCATATTTGATCCTATTCTGTTTTTTTTTGTTTTGTTCTGTTTTTGTTTGTTTTTATCTGTTTCTTTTTTTCTTTTTCTTTTTCTTTTTTCTTTCTTTCCCTTTCTTCTCCCCCGCTTTCAGGTCTTTTCTGATTTGTTTAGAGTATATTTTCTGGGGACATTGTTACCCTACTAGCATTTTGTTCTCTCATTCATCTATTCTCCTCTGGACAAAATGACAAGGTGGAAAAAAATCACCTCAACAAAAAGAACAAGAGATAATACCGACTGCCAGGGACCTACTCATCAGGACATTAGCACGATGTTGGACCTAGAGTTCAGAATGATGATTTTAAAGATACAGGCTGAGCTTGAAAAAAGCATGGAAGTTATTAGAGAAACGCTTTCTGGAGAAATAAAAGAACTAAAATCTAACCAACTCGAAATCAAAAAGGCTATTAATGAGGTGCAATCAAAAATGGGGGCACTAACTGCTAGGATAAATGAGGCAGAAGAGAGAATCAGTGATACAGAAGACCAAATGATGGAAAATAAAGATGAGAAAAAGAGAGATAAACAACTACTGGATCACGAGGGCAGAACTTGAGAGATAAGTGATACCATAAGATGAAACAACATTAGAATAATTGGGATCCCAGAAGAAGAAGAAAGAGAGAGAGGGGCAGAAGGTATATTGGAGCAAATTATAGCAGACAACTTCCCTAATTTGGGGAAGGAAACAGGCATCAAAATCCAGGAGGCACAGAGAACCCCTCTCAAAATCAATAAAAATAGGTCAACACCCCGACATCTAATAGTAAAACTTATGAGTCTCAGAGACAAAAAGAAAATTCTGAAAGCAGCTTGGGAGAAGTGATATGTAACGTACAATGGTAGAAACATTAGATTGGCAACAGACCTGTCCACAGAGACCTGGCAGGCCAGAAAGGACTGGCATTATATTCAGAGCACTAAACGAGAAAAATATGTAGCCAAGAATACTATATCCAGGCAGGCTGTCATTGAAAATAGGGGGAGAGATAAAAAGCTTCCAGGACAAACAAAAACTAAAGGAATTTGCAACCACAAAACCAGCCCTCCAAGAAATATGGAAAGGGGTCCTCTAAGCAAAGAGAGAGCCTAAAAGCAGCATAGACCAGAAAGGAACACAGACAATATACAGTAACAGTCCCCTTACAGGCAATACAATGGCACTAAATTCCTATCTTTCAATAGTTACCCTGAATGTAAATGGGCTCAATGCCCCAATCAAAAGACACAGGCTATCAGATTGGATTAAAAAACAAGACCCAACAATATGCTGTCTGCAAGAGACTCATTTTAGACCCAAAGACACCCCCAGATTGAAAGTGAGGGGGTGGAAAACCATTTACCATGCTAATGGACACCAAAAGAAAGCTGGGGTGGCAATCCTTATATCAGACAAATTAGATTTTAAGCCAAAGACTGTAATAAGAGATGAGGAAGGACACTATACCATACCTGAAGGGTTTATGCAACAAGAAGATCTAACAATTGTAAATATCTATGCCCCGAACATGGGAGCAGCCAATTATATAAGGCAATTAATAACAAAAGCAAAGAAACACATTGACAACAAAACAATAATAGTGGGGGACTTTAACACCCCCCTGACTGAAATGGACAGATCATCTAAGCAAAAGATCAACAAGGAAATAAAGACTTTAAATGACACACTGGACCAAATGGACTTCACAGACATATTCAGAACATTCCATCCCAAAGCAACGGAATACACATTCTTCTCTAGTGCCCATGGAACATTCTCCAGAATAGATCACATCCTCGGTCACAAATCAGGTCTCAACCAGTACTAAAAGATTGGGATTATTCCCTGCATATTTTCAGACCACAATGCTTTGAAACTAGAACTCAATCACAAGAGGAAAGTCGGAAAGAACTCAAATACATGGAGGCTAAAGAGCATCCTACTAAAGAATGAATGGGTCAACCAGGAAATTAAAGAAGAATTTAAAAAATTCATGGAAACCAATGAAAATGAAAGCACAACTGTTCAAACTCTTTGGGATACAGCAAAGGCAGTCCTGAGAGGAAAGTATAGAGCAATACAAGCCTTTCTCAAGAAACAAGAAAGGTCTCTAATACACAACCTAACCCTACACCTAAAGGAGCTAGAGAAAAAACAGCAAATAAAGCCTAAACCCAGCAGGAGAAGAGAAATCATAAAGATCAGAGCAGAAATCAATGAAATAGAAACCAAAAGAACAGTAGAACAGATCAATGAAACTAGGAGCTGGTTCTTTGAAAGAATTAACAAGATTGATAAACCCCTGGCCAGACTGATCAAAAAGAAAAGAAAAATGACCCAAATCAACAAAATCATGAATGAAAGAAGAGAGATCACAACCAGCACCAAAGAAATACAAACAATTATAAGAACATATTATGAGCAACTCTATGCCAGCAAATTAGATAATCTGGCAGAAATGGATGCATTCCTAGAGATGTATCAACTACCAAAATGGAACCAGGAAGAAATAGAAAACCTGAACAGACCTATAACTGGTAAGTAAATTGAAGCAGTCATCAAAAATCTCCCAACAAACAAAAGCCCAGGGCCAGACGGCTTCCCAGGGGAATTCTATCAGACATTTCAAGAAGAATTAATACCTATTCTTCTGAAACTGTTCCAAAAAATAGAAATGGAAGCAAAACTTCCAAACTCGTTTTATGAGGCCACCATTACCTTGATCCCCAAACCAGACAAAGACCCCATCAAAAAGGAGAATTACAGACCAATATCCTTGATGAACATGGATGCAAAAATTCTCACCAAAATACTAGCCAATAGGATCCAACAGTACATTAAAAGGATTATTCACCACGAGCAAGCGGGAGTTATCCCTGGGTTACAAGGTTGGTTCAACATCCGCAAATCAATCAACGTGATACAATACATTAACAAAAGAATGAACAAGAATCATATGATCCTCTCAATAGATGCAGAAAAAGCATTTGACAAAGTACAGCCTCCTTTCTTGATCAAAACTCTTCAGAGTATAGGGATAGAGGGTATATATCTCAATATCATAAAAGCCATCTATGAAAAACCTACAGCGAATATCATTCTCAATGGGGAAAAACTGAGAGCTTTCCCCCTGAGGTCAGGAATGCGGCAGGGATGTCCACTCTCACCACTGCTATTCCACATAGTATTAGAAGTCTTAGCCACAGCAATCAGACAACAAAAAGAAATCAAAGGCATCCAAATCGGCAAAGAGGAAGTCAAACTCTCACTCTTTGCAGATGATATGATACTGTATGTGGAAAACCCAAAAGATTCCACCCCAAAACTGCTAGAACTCATACAGGAATTCAGTAAAGTGGCAGGATATAAAATCAATGCACAGAAATCAGTGGCATTCCTATACACCAACAACAAGACAGAAGAGAGAGAAATTAAGGAGTCGATCCCATTTACAATGGCACCCAAAACCATAAGATACCTAGGAATAAATCTAACCTAAGAGGCAAAGAATCGGTACTCAGAAAACTATAAAATACTCATGAAAGAAATTGAGGAAGACACAAAGAAATGGAAAAATGTTCCATGCTCATGGATTGGAAGGACAATTATGGTGGAAGATGTCAATGCTACCTCAAGCAATCTACACATTCAATGCAATCCCCATCAAAATACCAACCACTTTTTTCAAAGAAATGGAACAGCTAATCCTAAAATTTGTATGGAATCAGAAAAGACCCCGAATAGCCAGAGGAATGTTGAAAAAGAAAAGCAAAGCTGGCAGCATCACAATTCTGGACTTCCAGCTCTATTACAAAGCTGTCATCATCAAGACACTATGGTACTCACACAAAAACAGACACATAGATCAATGGAACAGAATAGAGAGCCCAGAAATGGACCCTCAACTCTATGGGCAACTAATCTTCAACAAAGCAGGAAAGAATGTCCAATGGAAAAGAGAGAGTCTCTTCAACAAATGGTGTGGGGAAAATTGGACAGCCACATGCAGAAGAATGAAACGGGACCATTTCCTTACACCACACACAAAGATAGACTCCAAATGGTTGAAAGACCTAGATGTGAGATAGGAGTCCATCAGAATCCTAAAGGAGAACACAGACAGCAACCTCTTCGACCTCAGCTGCAGCAAATTCTTCCTAGAAACATCATCCAAGGCAAGGGAAGCAAGGGCAAAAATGAACTATTGGGACTTCATCAAGATAAAAAGCTTTTGCACAGCAAAAGGAACAGTCAACAAGTCCAAAAGACAACCGACAGAATGGCAGAAGATATTTGCAAATGACATATCAGATAAAGGGCTAGTATCCAAAATCGATAAAGAACTTAACAAACTCAAAACCCTAAGAACAAATGATCCAATCAAGAAATGGGCAGAAGACATGAACAGACAGTTTTTCCAAAGAAGACATCCAAATGGCCAACAGAGAGATGACAAAGTGCTCAATATCGCTCAGCATCAGGGAAATCCAAATCAAAACCTCAATGAGATACCACCTCACACCAGTCAGAATGGTTAAAATTAACAAGTCAGGAAATGATGGATGTTGGCAGGGATGCGGAGAAAGGGGAACCCTTCTACACTGTTGGTGGGAATGCAAGCTGGTGCGACCACTCTGGAAAACAGTATGGAGGTTCCTCAAAAAGTTGAAAAGAGAGTTACCATATGATCCAGCATTTGCACTACTGGGTATTTATCCCAAAGGTACAAATGTAGTGATCTGAAGGGGTATGTGCACCCCAATGTTTATAGCAGCAATGTCCACAATAGCCAAACTCTGGAAAGAGCCAAGATGTCCATCGACAGATGGATGCATAAGGAAGCTGTGGTATATATATACAATGGAATATTATGCAGCCATTAAAAGGAAGGCGATCTTGCCATTTGCAAGGACGTGGATGGAACTGGAGGGTGTTATGCTGAGCGAAATAAGTCAAT
>NW_027397138.1:3096322-3096881 GCF_003265705.2 Callorhinus ursinus
CAAAATCTTTGGGATACAGCAAAGGCAGTCCTGAGAGGAAAGTATATAGCAATACAAGCCTTTCTCAAGAAACAAGAAAGGTCTCAAATACACAACCTAACCCTACACCTAAAGGAGCTGGAGAAAGAACAGCAAATAAAGCCTAAACCCAGCAGGAGAAGAGAAATCATAAAGATCAGAGCAGAAATCAATGAACTAGAAACCAAAAGAACAGTAGAACAGATCAACGAAACTAGGAGCTGGTTCTTTGAAAGAATTAACAAGATTGATAAACCCCTGGCCAGACTGATCAAAAAGAAAAGAGAAATGACCCAAATCAACAAAATCATGAATGAAAGAGGAGAGATCACAACCAACACCAAAGAAATACAAACAATTATAAGAACATATTATGAGCAACTCTATGCCAGCAAATTAGATAATCTGGCAGAAATGGATGCATTCCTAGAGATGTATCAACTACCAAAATGGAACCAGGAAGAAATAGAAAACCTGAACAGACCTATAACTGGTAAGTAAATTGAAGCAGTCATCAAAAATCTCCCAACAAACAAAAGCC
>NW_027397138.1:3096981-3097426 GCF_003265705.2 Callorhinus ursinus
ATCAAAAATCTCCCAAGAAACAAAAGCCCAGGGCCAGACGGCTTCCCAGGGGAATTCTATCAGACATTTCAAGAAGAATTAATACCTATTCTTCTGAAACTGTTCCAAAAAATAGAAATGGAAGCAAAACTTCCAAACTCGTTTTATGAGGCCACCATTACCTTGATCCCCAAACCAGACAAAGACCCCATCAAAAAGGAGAATTACAGACCAATATCCTTGATGAACATGGATGCAAAAATTCTCACCAAAATACTAGCCAATAGGATCCAACAGTACATTAAAAGGATTATTCACCACGAGCAAGCGGGAGTTATCCCTGGGTTACAAGGTTGGTTCAACATCCGCAAATCAATCAACGTGATACAATACATTAACAAAAGAATGAACAAGAATCATATGATCCTCTCAATAGATGCAGAAAAAGCATTTGACAAAGTACAGC
>NW_027397138.1:3097526-3099393 GCF_003265705.2 Callorhinus ursinus
ACAGCGAATATCATTCTCAATGGGGAAAAACTGAGAGCTTTCCCCCTGAGGTCAGGAATGCGGCAGGGATGTCCACTCTCACCACTGCTATTCCACATAGTATTAGAAGTCCTAGCCACAGCAATCAGACAACAAAAAGAAATCAAAGGCATCCAAATCGGCAAAGAGGAAGTCAAACTCTCACTCTTTGCAGATGATATGATACTGTATGTGGAAAACCCAAAAGACTCCACCCCAAAACTGCTAGAACTCATACAGGAATTCAGTAAAGTGGCAGGATATAAAATCAATGCACAGAAATCAGTGGCATTCCTATACACCAACAACAAGACAGAAGAGAGAGAAATTAAGGAGTCGATCCCATTTACAATGGCACCCAAAACCATAAGATACCTAGGAATAAATCTAACCTAAGAGGCAAAGAATCGGTACTCAGAAAACTATAAAATACTCATGAAAGAAATTGAGGAAGACACAAAGAAATGGAAAAATGTTCCATGCTCATGGATTGGAAGGACAATTATGGTGGAAGATGTCAATGCTACCTCAAGCAATCTACACATTCAATGCAATCCCCATCAAAATACCAACCACTTTTTTCAAAGAAATGGAACAGCTAATCCTAAAATTTGTATGGAATCAGAAAAGACCCCGAATAGCCAGAGGAATGTTGAAAAAGAAAAGCAAAGCTGGCAGCATCACAATTCTGGACTTCCAGCTCTATTACAAAGCTGTCATCATCAAGACACTATGGTACTCACACAAAAACAGACACATAGATCAATGGAACAGAATAGAGAGCCCAGAAATGGACCCTCAACTCTATGGGCAACTAATCTTCAACAAAGCAGGAAAGAATGTCCAATGGAAAAGAGAGAGTCTCTTCAACAAATGGTGTGGGGAAAATTGGACAGCCACATGCAGAAGAATGAAACGGGACCATTTCCTTACACCACACACAAAGATAGACTCCAAATGGTTGAAAGACCTAGATGTGAGATAGGAGTCCATCAGAATCCTAAAGGAGAACACAGACAGCAACCTCTTCGACCTCAGCTGCAGCAAATTCTTCCTAGAAACATCATCCAAGGCAAGGGAAGCAAGGGCAAAAATGAACTATTGGGACTTCATCAAGATAAAAAGCTTTTGCACAGCAAAAGGAACAGTCAACAAGTCCAAAAGACAACCGACAGAATGGCAGAAGATATTTGCAAATGACATATCAGATAAAGGGCTAGTATCCAAAATCGATAAAGAACTTAACAAACTCAAAACCCTAAGAACAAATGATCCAATCAAGAAATGGGCAGAAGACATGAACAGACAGTTTTTCCAAAGAAGACATCCAAATGGCCAACAGAGAGATGACAAAGTGCTCAATATCGCTCAGCATCAGGGAAATCCAAATCAAAACCTCAATGAGATACCACCTCACACCAGTCAGAATGGTTAAAATTAACAAGTCAGGAAATGATGGATGTTGGCAGGGATGCGGAGAAAGGGGAACCCTTCTACACTGTTGGTGGGAATGCAAGCTGGTGCGACCACTCTGGAAAACAGTATGGAGGTTCCTCAAAAAGTTGAAAAGAGAGTTACCATATGATCCAGCATTTGCACTACTGGGTATTTATCCCAAAGGTACAAATGTAGTGATCTGAAGGGGTATGTGCACCCCAATGTTTATAGCAGCAATGTCCACAATAGCCAAACTCTGGAAAGAGCCAAGATGTCCATCGACAGATGGATGCATAAGGAAGCTGTGGTATATATATACAATGGAATATTATGCAGCCATTAAAAGGAAGGCGATCTTGCCATTTGCAAGGACGTGGATGGAACTGGAGGGTGTTATGCTGAGCGAAATAAG